>NC_065570.1:7715038-8023240 GCF_937616625.2 Mercurialis annua | reverse complement strand
GGGCTTAACAGCTACAAAAATAGAAAATAAAATTGGCTTGCGGATTGTACAGAATGGAGATATAGTGATGAAGCAGGTTTTTGTCCCTGATGAGGACAGGCTTCCTGGTGTCAATTCCTTTCAAGATACAAATAAGGTGCTTCTTTATATCATTCTCATGTAGAATGATTGTCAGTTACTTGTTTGTGTGCTTGCTTGCACTTTTTGTTCTATTATCAGTTGCCAAGTGGGCAGATGTCATGTTTGGTTTAGACTATCAGAACTCCCATATTCATTGAAAAAATAAAAAGCACTCCATGTGATTATTGTATGGAGGAAACTGCTCTTAGGGCTGCTTCAGCTTTCACTTGAAGTAAGCAGTGTAAAATTGGCATCAATTTTTATAACTTGACGCTGACTTTTTAACTTATTCTCAAAATATCCATATCCTGTATTCATATTGTTATCATGCCTTTTATATGATTGATGCTTTCTAATATTAGGTCCTTGCTGTTTCGCGGGTGATGGTTGCATGGCAACCTATTGGCATATCAATGGGGATATATGACATGTGCCACAGGTAGTTCAGGATGTATATGTTGCTGTAGAGTGTATCATATAACTTAATTCCCGAGTAACATTTTATTATTTAATTGATTCAAAAGGTATCTAAAAGAAAGGAAACAGTTCGGAGCACCATTAGCTGCGTTTCAAATCAACCAACAGAAGCTTGTTCAAATACTTGGCAATGTTCAAGCAATGACTCTTGTTGGTTGGCGTCTCTGCAAATTATACGAGAAGGGTACGATGACTCCAGGTCAAGCCAGCATGGCAAAGGTGTGATTGAATGTATAAAATCTCGCATTTAAATCTGCAAATTGATTACCATCTCTTCAATCATGACATTATTATTTGAATTTTAAATTTTGTAGGCATGGATAACTTCAAAAGCAAGGGAAACAGCTTCTATTGGACGAGAGTTGCTTGGTGGCAATGGAATTTTATCTGATTTTCTGGTTGCGAAGGTTTTCTTCTATACTCTTTCCTGAAATATTTACTGATTGCATAAGACTTATAGAATATTGGCGATTTGAGAATGAGTCCCATCTTAACTTAAAAAATGTGTGCCATTAAGTAAATAATACCAGTCATGGATGCTATTAGAAAAATAAATGAGGGATTTATATTCAAGTATGGTGCTCTTTCTTTCTCCTAGAATAAATTCACCTCATTTAAGCCTTAGTTGAGGTCTCCCTCTCCTCTGCTTGATTAATGGATATAAAAAATCACATGCTTAACTAGGGGTGTGCATTAGCTTTGAACCGAATTTAACCGATTTTTTTTCTTTTGAAACCCAAACCAATTTTATATGAATTTTAAATATTTCAAACTAAGTCGAGCCGAATTAGTCGGTTTGGTTTGTATCAAAAGTGAGCTGAAGTATAATTTTTTTTAAAAAAATCAAAGTGAACTGAAAACTGAATTTTTTGTTATAATTTTAATCAAACCAAACGGAACTGAATTGTCGATTTAGTTCAGTCATTAGATTTGATTGATATCCTTTTACCCAGAAATTTAAAATCTTTATTAGTGGAGTGATGGTACTAAGTCTGATACGTTGAATTCTTTGTCTATTGATTGCATGAATGGGTGTGTAAAAACCAAACCTAACTGAATAACTGAACCAACAAATTCTGTTTGATTTTAGGTATAAATTTCTTTTAGCTGAGTTTTGGTACAAACAAAACAGAAATATTTGAACTGAATCGAAAAAAATAAAAAAGAAAACAATGGAAGTGATAGCTTTGGTTTGAAAATTTTAATTCCTTAAAAAATATCAGTTCAGTTCAATTTAAAAAGAGTAAAATTTTGGTTTGGTTCAATTTAAAAAGAGTAAAATTTTGGTTTGTTTCAATTTGAACCGGATACACACCCCTAATTTCATTCCTGAAGGAAGACCCAATGGTTAAAGCTAGCATGCTAATCAGGATTTGCGTTGTCCTTAACCTTTATCATGAACTAGTGATATGTTTCCTTTAATACTGCCTTGATGGTCAACTCGAGCCTACTTTCTATTATGCAGCTGTTGTATTCTTTCCATGTTCGCTAATTTAGCCTTCCATATGCTCCGTAATTTTGCAGGCATTCTGTGATTTGGAGCCAATTTACACATACGAAGGCACCTACGACATCAACACCTTGGTGACGGGTAGGGAAGTCACAGGTTTGGCCAGTTTTAAACCAGCTGCATCGAGCAGACAAAGCCGCCTATAAATTCACATATGCCAGCTTGCTTCATAGGTCCGATGCTTTCGAGCCAATGCAACTTAATGATCTCCAGAATGGAAGTTATACGATAACACATATAGATATAATGATATGTTTGGTGTCTTTTCAGAAGTGAATAAAAACTTATTTAAGAGAGGCAAATGCAAGGAGCTAGTCTAGAAACAGAAACCATATATACAACAGAGGCTAATGCATTTTGTTGAACTTATCACATGTCCAGTAACCTGTATTTCTTTGAATAAAGTCAACTCGTTTGCTGATTTTGCAGCTCAAGTCATATAATTTGATCAATTGAAAATTATATTTTGAATCAATCAAATATAAAACTGATTTCTGATTTCTGATCTCTGAATTTATCCATACATTTTTATCTTCAATTAATCCAAAAACAGAGAATATTATCCGTAATTGGACGAAACGGCCATAATCGAGTTATTTTGCCCCTAAATTTGATCCTTTGCTCGTATGTCTTTTAAAAAAGCTGTTGCTGCTATATAAATAATTCAAACTCCTTTTTTCAAACTACATATTCTGCAAACATTAAAAAACAAGCAAAATATAAGTGTGATTTTCCTCTAGAAAAAGAAAAATCTACTAATCAACTTTACCTAAATAAACTGAAAAAACTACCAACAATTAACCACAAACAAAAAGAAATTAGCTTAACCATTTTTAATTTTCCCCGCATCAGCAAATTGCGAACCCATTTTTCTAGTCTTTAACTGAAGCTGAGCAACAGCTAACAAAAACTTCACATTCTGAACCGGCGTCAGTATCTCCACTACTTTCATCACCGTATTAGTCCTCAACAAGTCACCTCTCGCCACCACCGCCTCCATCTCCGCTCCCAGCCTATCCACCGCCGATTTATCACTCCCCGTCGCTCTTTCCTCCCCCAAAACCACCCTCCCCCGCCGTCTCACTGCATCAACCAGCGGCGGAGACGCCACGCTTTCTTGAAGTTTCGCCAGCTCATCGTTCAACACTCTCTCACTCACCTTAGTTTCTTGCTTCAACATGTTAATTCTCGAAACCTGCTCTTCGGACAAATCATGAACTGAGCCGTTGAGTACGCGAAACGCAAGGCCCGGTTTGAACCCGGCTGCCCAGAGAAAAGTATGTTCGAACGAAGAGAAGCAAGGTGGCGAAAAAACAAGAAAAATATTATGCTGAGCGATTCTTGATTTTTCTTTGTAATATTCTTCGTAATGAGCAAGGATTCTCGAAATCAGCTCTTTTAAATCATCTTCTTTAGACTCATGGCAGTGTTTTTCAACGGAAATAAGTTCGTCGAGATAGTGTTCTTGACGTACAAGCCAAGTTTCAAAGAAGGAAATAAAAGCTTCAGCATTATTGTCAATTCTTTTCTTGGATGACGACGATGATCCTGATGAAATTGGCATAAAATTGTTTGAAAGAAACAAACGAGAGAATTGGAGAAATTGAAGGACTAACTTAGGTTCATGAATGTTATAAAGCTAGACCGTTAACTCAGTGTAATGAAAAAAAAAACGGAAAAACAGAGGTATTTATAGTGTTGGCTTTGGTGCCTTAGCGTGAAAGTCTTGTCAAGAAAATACGAGGTCGGCGAGGAGTGAAAAATGTGGTGAAAAAATGGAAAAAGTGGGAAGAAAACAAAAAAGAATCTGAAGGAGAGATTCTGGGTATTTTTATAATTTGAAGCGGTGGAGTTTGTCTTGGAGTGGAGATTAAGAATGGTAAAACGGAAATTTGGCATTTGGGTTGTATGGAGATAGAATTTGTATAGTTTGATATGACGACAAATCTTGAAACTTAAAGTGAGTGGATGAGACGTCGAGGGAGATCGGAAGAGAAGTGATCCAACTTCCGTTATTGGGTGGATCGTCGGTGAATATAAGGATGTCATATTCCACCACAATTAAGTTTTGATTTGGTTTTATTTCAAGATGCAAGTGAATTGATAAGAAGCGTTTTAGTTCAAGTGAGTTTACGGATTTAAATTGTACTTATATATACAGCTGGTTAAAATTTAGAGATAGAATTTATCTCTCGCACGGACCTATACTATTTGAGGGATAGCTGAACTCTGAAGATAAAATGTCGTGATCCAAAATTGTAGATAGTGACGCGCTAAAAAATGGAAATGAAAACTCTGAAATCTATGGTAAATCTAAGTGGATACCCAACATCAAATAAAAACCATAGACATGTACATAGAGATAGTCTGAACTCTAAAGATAAAATGTCGTGATCTAAAATTGTAGACTGTGACTGCGCTAGAAAATAAAAATGAAAACTCTGAAATTCACAGTAAATCTAAGCGGATAACCAATATCAAATATAAACTATAGACATGCACATAGGAACAGTCTGAACTCTGAAGATAAAATGTCGTGATCTAAAATTGTAAACTATGACTGCGCTAGAAAATGAAAATAAAAACTTTTAAAATTCATAGTAAATTTAAGCGGATAACCAACATCAGATATAAACCATAGACATGCACATATAAATCAATGTTTGGGCAACCGAGACTCAAACAATATGTAAATCCAAAATAATAATAATAATAATAATAATAATAATAATAATAATAATAATAATGCTCGGTACAATTTTGAAACTCCAAACATCCATGGCATACAAATATCATAGTATCTAGCCATACTAGGACAATCATACCAATATATCACCGTCAACAATATTACGATAAAATTCGAGAAATAATCATCCTAATTCTAAAATAACAACTACTACTATTACTACTGTGGTACATAATATAAATATTTAAAGAGTAAATTACGCTAAGGTCTCTGAGGTATACGACAATTAACAGTTTGATACCCCTTATTTCAAAAGTTTACTTAATAGTCCCTCAAATTCCGTTAACTATTAGGTCCCTCCGTTAATTTCGACATTTACTTTCAAACAATTTGATACCCCCACCTTTAATTTTGTGAACGATTTGGTCTTTCACTTTTAATTTTATCAAATGATTTGATCCCTCGTTTTGGAACGATTTAGTACCCTAATTTTAATCCGTTAAATGATTTGGTCCCTCAAATTACGGAAGGATCTCTCAGTTAACAGAATTAAAAATGAGGGACCATTAAGTAGACTTTTGAAACAAGGGACATCAAACTGTTAATTATGGTATACTTCAGGGGCCTTTAAGTAATTTTCTCATATTTGAACATACAATCAATGAAATACTTCCGAGGATTAGGAATCGGAAGAAAGTTAAACCTGAAAATAGGGACAACAACGGACGTCAGATAATATTAAATGAGTTCATAATATT
This sequence comes from Mercurialis annua, assembly GCF_937616625.2. Taxonomy (NCBI): domain Eukaryota; kingdom Viridiplantae; phylum Streptophyta; class Magnoliopsida; order Malpighiales; family Euphorbiaceae; genus Mercurialis; species Mercurialis annua. Next base: position 8,017,689 of record NC_065570.1, on the reverse strand, counting down.
GCAATTAATCATAAGTGAAAAAAAATCGTTCAAATCATTTAAAAACAATATGTTAAACCATTCATGAAATATATGGAACTCTAAAACACAATATTTATAAAGGTCGATAATCATATGTCCAAAACGCTTTGTTCCCGACAGCGGAGCTCCAGCGAATTACCACCGACCGCACTTAACCACAAATAGGAGTTTCGAGAACTAGACTCCATCGAGTTATTTAATCAATACATGTCCCGAGAGTTGAGCTCCACCGAATTAGGATAACCGCAATGGATCCAAAATCAATCATATTCCTTACCAAATTTTTAAGATTTTTAAGGGTATTTTGGATATTCTGAATTTTAGGGGTTTTTTTGGTGATATGGAGGTGTGTATAATTTTTTCTAGGTCACAGCTTAGCACTTTTTGACGATGTTTTTTGGATGGAAGGGGTTTTATAACCTATCAAAAATAGCTTAAGAAATTTTGTGACCATTTTTAAAATTTAAGAGTTATTTTTATAAGGGAGCCTTAAAGTTAGGGTCTTGAGTGATTACAAGCCTTCTTTTTAAAATGAAACAAATTTCAAACTAATTTTTTTTAAAAATAAAACATGAATAAATTTAAAAAAATAAATAAATTGTATTCATTAATTTACTGAATCTCTTGAAAATATTTTATTTATATTTATAATACAAATAAATTCAATGATTAAATCAAAATTTAATTTTATAAATAAATTTTATTCATTTAGTTGACTAACTTAAAAAAAGAAATTAAAAATATTAATAAAAATAAATATAAAATATTGTATCATTTAATTTTCAAAGAAAATAGACCGAACTATAAACTATTAAATATTAGGATTAATTACAACTATCGTCGTGATTTTAGATTTGATTTTTCTTTTAAAATGTTATTATTTTCTTTTCACATTATATTTTTTTTTATTTAACTAAAACTTCCCATTACAAGAGAGGTTTAAAATATTAAAATCAAGAGGGTAATTAGAAAATTTCAAATTGAAAGAAAAAAACAATAATTCGGACTTAAAGTTTTTAAAGTTAATAATAAATAATTTTAAAGTCCCTCACATATGTCAAAATTAACACTTTGGTTCTTCTTATAGGAAAATTAAATGATTTGGTCCCTTATTTTTGATCATGTCAACAATCTAGTCCCTCCGTCCATTTTTTTATGTTAATCTACCCCTGAAATGAGAGTGAATCTTGGAAATAAAAAGAAAGCTTTTTTTTTTCCTTCTGCTAAGTCAAACATCATTTCCCTTCGAGGATTGTTATCTTAATAAAGAAAAGGCTTTCCCTCGAGGGCCAGAAGGGAGGAAAAAAAATAGACGAGTCATCATTATCTGAGTCGAGCGAGAGCGCAAGACTTTTTTTCTTCTCAACTTGCCCTATTGGCATGCATATGACGGAGCAACCAGCCCCCTTCAACATCTAACTAAACTAAAGGATATAGGAGTAGATTAATTTCAAACTTAATGAACGAAATCGTAGATAAAAATAAAACTGGGAGATAAATCGTGTTTTTACAATTAATTTTTTTTTGATATGGTGTTTTGATATGGTTGGCTAACACCAAAAATGAATAGAATGATTAAATCGTTGACGGAAATAAAATAGAAAATTAAATTATTTAATTTTTAAAGGTCTAATGTCTTAAAAAAAAAAACCCCGATCTTTCACCCCCTTTTCAATCCTATCCTGACGTTGCAAATCAATCAATTTTACCCTATTTTGTATTTTTTTCCATTTCAATTATACCCCCGAAATATAAAATTGAACTCTTTTTATTTGACAAAAGTTCAAAAAAATTCTCTAAATTGGCCTTTTTTTCATTAGATTAACTTATTATATTAAATTGATCATTTTTAAAGAATTTTTTTGAACTTTTGTTAAATAAAGAAAAAGCAATTTTATACTTTAGGATACAATTGAAATGAAAAAAATACAAATTAGAGTAAAATTGACAAATTTTCAACTTCAGGGTAGAATTGAAAATGGGACGAAAGGTTGGGATTTTTTTTAAAATATTAAGCCATTTTTAAATAAAAAAATAAATTATGTATTATGACATATGTGAGGTGTTTTAGAGTCATTTGTTTTAATAATAAATAGCCCTAAATATTAAAAATGTGATTTGCTCAATCTTTCTTTATCTTATTTGAAGTATATCCACTATTTAGATGGATGATGATTGAACATAAATATTTTTTGTTGTATTTATGATCCATCGAAGAGCCAACTTATAGAAAAACCAACATATTAAGAACCAAAATATTTAGATAAAAAACAAAAAATTAACATCAGTAGAAGTTCAATGAAGAAGTGTTTTTGAGAAGCCGCATGAAGGCACTGAACTAGACTTTTAGTTTTTCCTATTCAAAGAGACAAAAAGGCCCTGTTTCCTATATTCACCAAAATCATATATAATTTCAACTTGGTATCTTATAAATAAAAGAAATAATACATTGTAACAATTTTAACTTTTATTGTATTCAAATTAAATTTAAAGTTCCGTCGAGTCATTGGTTATGGAAGTCGTTGTACTTTTTAAAAGTTGCAAAATAGAATCCATACTTAAAAATGTCAGAGAATGGTACTCTACTCGATAAAAACTTACACCAAAAAGTTAATGAGGAGTCAGATTTTATTTTCGCCCTACTATGACATCACGTGATCACTCCTCAACTTTGCACATAATTTTTAAAATAAAAACTACTTTTCTTTTTATATTTTTTCACAATCTCCTACCACCTCAACCACCAGCCGCCACCGTCTCTACCCCGCGACCACCACCTGCCGCTCCTTTTCACCTGGTTCAAACTTAGACAAAGAGTCGATTGGTTAATCTTTTATGATGAGAAGGGCTATCTTTTATTTTTTTGATTTGTTAAATTATTTTCACTCCTCAACTTTGCACATAATTTGAATAATTTGTAAAAAAAAAGGACTATCTTTTATTTTTATAGCGATTTAAACGTATTGTTAAAAATGTGGTAACGGGAGGCCTTTATCTTTTTAGCATATATGGTTCAGAAGTACTCTTCAGTGTTATTTTTATCATTTAAAACTATGAAAGACGATTCATATAGTGAAAAAATTTGATATGGGATTGTACAGTGCTAAACTTAACAAACATACGATAAAAAAGTTTATGTTTTAAGTATTATGTTTAAATTGCTATAATATTAAAAGGTGAAAATTTTGAATAAAAATAGCTTCTACTAAAATATTTTTAAAAAAAATTAATAATAGCAATTGTTTCAAATTCTAATGATATGAGATATCGTTATTCATTTAACCTACACCGTTCATGAAAAGAATGTTATCAAATATTATTGTCGTATATCCACTATTTAGATGGATAATTATTAGAAGTAGAAATATAAATAACTTTTTATTGTATAACATTTGATGAATCGAATGGTCAACTTGACAAAAATTCAATGGAAATATTTTTGGAAGCAGCATGAAGGCACTCAAATTTTTACTGAAAGAACCAAAAAAGGTCATATCATAAGAAGTTTGAGAAGCAGCATGAAGGCTCTATTGGATTTTCATTTATTTTTCCCTATTGAAACAGCCAAAAACGGCCCTGTTTCCTATATTCACCAAAAACACATATAATTTCAGTATGATATATCCACGAAAATAAGATAGTAATTTTATTTTTGCGTTTTAAATTATGAATTTATTTTTATTTATAAAAAAACTAATTAACCATTTAAGTATTTAAAATATTTTTAATTAAATTAATTTTTATCAGTTAAATTAAATTGATTGTCAGTTTGATAGCAACAATAATTAATTAATTTTTTATAATCTTCATATTAAAAAAGTTTCTAAAATATTTCAAATACTTATTGTAACAATTAAATTCTAATTGACTAGAATTAAGATATCCATTGAAATTATTAGTAACTCTATAATGGTAAACATTAAATAAAATTTATAAAAGTATTTTCCCAAGAACTTAAATAAAAGCATTTAAAATATAATTAAAAATTGTAAAAAAACGGGAATTCAAAATAAAACATTTCCTATAATTATAAAAGGGAGGTGGTATCTATTTTTTTAAATAATTGTTTAATAAAGATGCATTCGAAAGACGACCGAATTAATTAAAAAAATATTTTAGATAGTTAATATAATTTTAACTGAATAAATAACATTTTTTAATATGTTTATGCGGTAAATAAGCGTATTTTTTATGGACGAAGAGGAAAAATAAAAATATTATGAAATTTTCATTTTTATTTGACTTTATTCAAATTAAATTTAAAGTCAAATATGAGATAAAAAAAACAGTTCCAACCGTAAAGAAATTTTTCAGTAGACTCAGTATACCACGTCATTTATAGATTAAACCAATCATATTATAACACGTCATTAAAATGATGACAATATTATAATAAATGTATCCATATTTTAATATATTTTTTTTGAAATCATATTTTTTTAATATCAATATTACAATATTTTAAGTTTTTAAAATATTTCTAAATAAATTAATTCTTATCACTTAAACCTACACTCCAGAACCTAAACCTAAACCATTAACCATAAAAATTAAAAATTAAGACCTAAACCTAAACTTTTTAGCTGGTTTTTACATTTTTGGTTCAATTTTGCGGTTTTGGTTCGGATAATTGGGTTGACCGGTTTTTTTGTCTATTCCTATCGGAAATAGCCATCGTATTAATGAGAATAACCTCTCATTTTATTGTACATTATGTAATTTAGTCAATAAATTACCATTATGTTGAATTTTTTAAGAACAAAGAGTCAACGCACCTCTTGAACTTGTGATGCGGGGTCGTCTAACTCAATTTATACTTTTTTGAGCAACTAATCCCAAAACTCTTCATTTTTGGATTGAATTACCCCACAATTTATAATTTTTATTTCAAAAAATAGATTTAGGATAATTATATCGCAACAATTAGAAAAATATATAATTACTTTTTTACATCTCTCACCTCCGATTTGTATATTACGCGTTTTAAAAATACAATTATGGATTTATCTGATTTAAAAATAAAAAATTTTGGAGTTAATTGTTTTAAAAAATATATAAATTAAATTAGATAATCCCGTGTCATAAGTTTAGGAGACGCGTTCACTTTTATTCAATTTTTTTTTCATCTGCTTCAACAAGAGATGCCTTTCAAACAATCCTTTTATCTCATATCTTTCTTCAGACAATTTAGAGATTTTTTCACAAATACCGAAAAAAATAAAAATATTTATAAAGATACTACTTGCATTTTTCTTTAACAGAAATATAAAAAATAATTACAAAAGTACAAATTTTCAAAAAATAATTATAAAAATACAGTTTTTATATAAAAATTCGTATATAAAAATGCAGTTTTGAATATAATCCGTATATAATTTGTATATAATACGTTATATATATTTTTTTTAAATCAGATCTGAGAATATTCTATAAAAAATGGAGAAGATGAAGATGAAGCCAAATTTTATATATAATTTGTATATAATATATATTGTATACAATTTAAAAAAAATTCAAGATCTGAAAATATCATATCTGATATTTTCAGATCCGATTTCATATTTAATCGTCAAAGTAGGAGTAGAGAAGGATGGAGCGGCGGCGGGCGGAGCGGTTGCGGAGCGGAGAGTGCGACGGCGGCGTGAAGAGGAGAAAGCGGCGGCTGCGGTAGAATGATGGTGGATGTGTGTTAATGGAAGAAAATAAAAAAATAAATTAGAGTTTTGAAAAATGTAGAAGATGGAGAAGATGAAGTGTAAAGAAAGAAAATAATTTTTGTTAATAAAAAAAAGGTGTTATATTTAGGCTTAATTCCTTAAAAAAACCCCACCTTGTACTTTTTTTCGTTTATACCCTGACCTTGTAAAAACACCATTTGTACCCAGTTTTTGGTTTTTATGTTTCATCCCTACCCAAAAGCATTAAATTGTACTCTTTTCATTTGGAAAAGAGTTTAAAACATACTTTTTTCTATTTTAAAAAATACAAATAAATCCTTAAATTTAAAATATAATCAAATACATCCAAATAATTAATTAATTTTTTTAATTTTATAAAATAAAAAAAATAAAAAAAAATTTATTATTATTTTTAATTTTTTGTCGGAAATATTTTCAAATATAATTAAAAAAAATTAAAAAAAAGTCGAAAATATTTTTTAAAAAAATTATTATTATTTTTTTTTTTTTGAAGATGGTATTTTTGTATTATTAATAACATTAATATCTAATTAGTATATAAGTTAAAAATGAAGGATTGTTTTAAACTCTTTTTCAAATGAAAAGAGTACAATTTAATGCTTTTGGGTAGAGATGAAACATAAAAACTCAAAATTGGGTACAAATGGTGTTTTTACAAGGTCAAGGTATAAACGAAAAAAAAATACAAGGTGAGGTGTTTTTAAGGAATTAAGCCTTATATTTAAAAATATGAAAAACATTCTTATAAAGATAAAGTATAAGGTAGAATGTTTGTAAATATTTTATCTTATTATGATATAGAGTGTAAATATTTCGACAATTTAATTGGATTCTTCCACCGCTAGATTAATGCAAATTAAATTTGGATGCTGCTTAATCCTTTTTGTTTTCAATGAAAAAACGACTTATATACACTATGTATAAATATAATCAAGATATAAATCATAAATCATAGATAAATTCCGATAAGACAAATATAATTATCACAAATTGTAAAATTAACAAATTAAATTATTATATAAAAGTATTGTAAAATTATTTTGCCGAAAAGAAACACATTTTTGGTCCTTTCTTTCCCATACAACTTAAAAGAAGGCTCCCCAAACTTCGAATTTCCCACACAACTTAAAAGAAGGTTCCCCAAACTTCGAATTTTCCTGAAAATGGCACAAAACGACAATTTACTGCTCGGAAAAAACGACATGGAAGTCTAGAGTGCAGCTGATGTAAATACATGCCAACTTTTGACCACTGCAATAAGCAACCAACATACCATAATTAACAGGTCCCAAAAGCTAATAGGTTTCTTTTCAAAAAAGTTTTACATTAATACCTTTTCATAATTTCCTAAAAAAAACAATTTTTGTTTATAAAAGATTCAATCATCTAAATATACCTTTTTTCCATTTTTTTGGTTTATATCTCCCTTTCAAAAAAATTAGTTAACTTATTTTTAATTTTTATTATAGCTTTTTAAATAAAATTAGAATGATTAAAAAATTCAAATACCATATTGTTTTATATTTAAAATTATTTATAATAACAATGCAAATTGAACAATATTGTATTAACAATATAAAAAGCATATTTGAATTTTTTTATGCTAATTTGAACAAATGGTTACTATTGATACTAATTTTTTTTTAATTTAACTAAAATTGAAAATCAAAATCAAAAAACAAAAAACAAAAAATAAAATATTTTAAAAGAATACAATGTTTGTCTTTAATAGTTTTTTTTTTTTATGAATTGTCTTTAATAGTTCTCAAATGTTTTATTTTATTATAAGAAATATTATTATAGTTTAACAATTCAAATTTTTTAATTGTAATTTTATAAATTTCAAAGTTTATATTTGTATGATTTTGTATCGTTATTACGTCTATTACTTTTGGAGATAACTTATTTTTATTTATAATCTTCTTAATTTAGAATAAAAAATTATCTTATTCTCTAAACATTTAATTTTTTATTATTTTCTATAATTATCACGTTATATAATAACATCAATTTGATTGACACAAATACAATATAAATTAATTTTAAACTAATTCATTAATCTTTCTTCATCAACTCTAACAACCGTATCAATAAATTCTTAACTCAATTAGGTAGGAGGAAGGTCCAGAATTCAAACCCCACGGGAGACAATTTGTTAAAGAATTATGAAGAACGACCTGAAAAGTTATGGAGAAGACTGGAGTTTATAAATAGAAGGCTACGAACATCGAAGAGTCGACAACAGTATTGTACCGTTATGATAACAAAATTGTTTGCAATGTATCTAACGTAAACATCATGAAAGATTTAAATGGTATATAAAATTTATAAATAATCATAAATAGTTGTATACTTAAATATGCGTCATATATTAAAAATATAATAGTTTTGTCTTGTATATATCAGAAGAAAAAAAAACCGTAACAACCATCACCGTACAATACAGTCCTACACCAAACACCAAAATAGACAATCACAACCGCCACTTACCCACCGCCTCCACCGATATATCATATATCATATTCCAATTACTTCTGCCTGTACCTTGTCATTTTTAATTTCCACACATAATATGTTTTTTTTATTAAAGATTGAACTTCATTACATGAAGAAAGATATATACAAATAGAAAATAACTCCTAAACACTAATAAGTAAGTTATTCCGAGATAAAATAATGAAAACTACAAAGTAGTCATCTATAAAGAATTTTTAGCCACCGAATAGGCCACCCAATTAAAATCTAAATTTTGAAAATCAAAAAAATAGATCAAAGATATCAACTAAAACTACTCAGCATTCTTGACGACGATGTCTGAAATCAACAACTCCTCCATTGCTGTTGTAGTCCTAGTGCATCCACCGCCAAGGAACCATCGTGCCTATGCCACAATTGAAAAAGCCAAGTCGAAGCAAAAAATAATAAAACAAATAATTTGCCATTAAAATAGGTCTATAATTACTTTTTTTTAATAAATATTATTTTATCCACTTATCACAATTAAATGAATAGTAATGACATTTATCCAATAGTGAAGCAGATAAAATAAATAAACACAAAGTAACTATAGAAACGGCATAAAAATTATATTTTGTATATTACCGCCATATTAGATAAATTGAATATGGAAAAATTACTAAACGATCAAATATCTCAATATTTATTTAAAATATATATCAAAAGTTGATGAAAATATTAATTAGTTTTAGATAAAAGACTAATAAAAAATTGAAATAATGTACTCGAATAATATAGTTGATGAAAAGCACACTATGGCAAATTTATTTTTTAAAAAAGAAGAGATAAATATATGTTTTAATTAAGTTTATTTGTATTAAATGAAATTGCCGATTGAAAATTTCAAATTTGATTTTAAGTGCAAATTGAAAATGGCTCTACAATAAGAACCACATCTAACCCAAAAGTTTTAACCTTAGAAATAGATATGTTATTAAACTTATTTTGTTTAATGTTTGCTATCTAGCAAATTCAAAAGGACAAAGTTAATCAATATATAATATGCACAAAAGTTTTTTTAAAAAAGAAATTCAATAATCATAAAACCAATACTATACAAATATTAATTATCAACTTATAATTGAAATTGAATAGAAAAAGAATAGAAAAGTACTTATCTGTGTAAATGAGAGAGATAACCGTTTTGATGTCCCACGGTGTTGAATGACTTCATATTCCATCCAAATTTAAAATATTGCCAAATATATAAACTGCACTCTTTAAAAGCATCTATTGTGGACTCTTTATTAAAAAAATATAAATTAAAATTTCAATGAATTTTTTATTTTGAAAAAAATAAAAAATAATTTAATTCTCCAAGTTTAAACGGTTAAAATAAATTTCTATTTCTTTTTAAAAAAATTACAAAATATTATTTTTATCATTTCTTTTTTAATTATTTATTTTAAATTATAAAAACTACAATCATTTAAATTTAAGAAGTATTAAACATTTTTTACTTTTAAATTATTTTAAAATACTCCTTAAAATAAAGGAGACCATTTAAGAGAGAAAGTGCCAAGAAATGATATATAATCACGCCAAATTTATCTTTATGCAAAATTTATCACAATCACACCAAATTTATCTTTATATAAAATTTGATAATCTAAGTTAAAACAACTGAAGTTTAATTATTGTTTTAAAAATAACGGAAAAATAATTTTAGGATTGAAAAGAAATAGTGATAATAGTGATAATAGCATGCATGATAATAGTAATAATTTCAATTTTTTCACAAAATAGTGATAATAGCAAGCATGATAACCACATAATTGTTTCAAGAAAAAGCAAAAATAATCATTCTTCACTAGCATAATGTTATAGATTATTAAAGGAAATTTATACTAAAAAGATTAGATTTAGAAGAATTCATATTTAGAAATTTAAAGATCAAAGAAAAAGAAACGGTCTTGTAATCAAAATAAGACCCACTTATAGAATTAATCCAAAAAAAGCAAATAATCAGGAGATTAAAAATTAAATGCAAGTTTAATTATAAGAATTAAAAAAAATTACTATAAGAATAATCATTTAATTTGGTTAGCCAAATTTTTCAAAATCTTAACCGTTACCGATGTAAAAAAGATACGGAGTATATATTAACTGAATGGCATAACTCTCTGAAAACCTTTAACTGAATTTTTGCTCAGTCATACATAGAATAGAATGATAGGGGATCAAGTAAAACCAAGAAACTGTATTTTCAAAAGAAAAACATTCAGCACATAAATTTTTTAATAGCAATAGTAAAGACAGCTTAAAAGGTTTGAATTCATGTACAGAAAATAGACAGCAAGATTTGGAAGTTCCAATTTGACAAAATTTAACTGTTACAAATTTGACAAGCCCCACAAAAAGGCAAAGTTAAAGAAAACAAAACTCAAATGACACAGAACGGATTTTAGGGTTGTAGAGTTGACAATATCGCGTTTGTAGGTGAACAAAAGCCGTCATCATCAACAATTGGCAGTGCCAATACAAAAAAGTTGTTGTAGAATCAACATGCCAAAATACACCTCCATAAATTGTCACTTCCAAATTCAATAAATTCGGAGTACAATTTTCTTCCTAATGCTCCAAGAGCTTACAAGCTCCAATTAGTGGCTAGAAATTTCATTTTTGAAAGTTTGACCGATGAATGTTTCGAAAACCAACAAGCCTTGTTTGTTTCAAAAGTCGCAACCGAAATGGCCTGACATAATGCAACAGTAATAGTACAGCTGCTATATGCTATTATACAAACCACAGTGACAAAAAGTTGAAATTGATACTTGAGACATTTGTGTGAAGCATTTCCAAGAAAACAGGAAAGACGCATACGTAGACTAAGCTTGTTTTTATCTAATTCATTTATCACTACAGCTGCAGATACTTTGTACTGGTACTTCACCTAAAATTCACCATTATTAAGAGGCATGTATGCAATAAATGAGTTTTCATACCCTTACGTGTACCTTAACATGAAGGTAGCAAAACTAGTCTGCCGACTATATAATCACGAACGTCATATAAGTTGCATCTGCATACGATTCCTCAATGATGTTTAGGCATTTTGCAGATATCCGCCGCAATCCCAAAGATAGCTTCGGTAAGCATAAAAGTAAAGCAAGTCAAGGTTAATTCAAACATATTAAAATTGCATCACCCTATAGATTTTGCATTTGTGAACTTCCGATAGAAGAAATGCAAGGTAATCATCTGAATACTGCACAAATAAAGAGCTCACAGTTAGTAATTTTTAAGCCTCCCAAAATAGGAGGAAAAAGCAGAGTGGATCTTTCACTATATAGAATTGTTAAATCCTAATTGCAGATACAAAGATTATGGATGCAACATACAGATGCTAAGCCTATCACAGAAAAGTACAAAAGAAATTGAGTGCCTGGATGATGACATTTGAATTGCGGGTGACCTTGCTAACGTAATGCAACAACCAAATCGTCAAAAACAAGATAAACTCCCTGCAATAAAATTTTAAGTATCAGTTCACTGCATTGTAAAACCAGAACACTGAATGCAAACTAACAACAATATATCATAAACATTGCAAACTGTGATAACTGATAAACGTATTAATGAGTTAAGTTCCAAGTCCCATCAAAATCCTGAAAATTACAGATAGCAACACTTTCAGACAACTTACTGCAAGAGAGTTGTTACTATGTAGTCATCTATATCTTCTTAAAACCATATTTCTTCCTTTCATAAAATAAATCTGTTTTAGCACTTCCCAAATTGACAATTTTAGGACACCCATCTCGGTCTTTCTCCTGCTGAGTACACTCCTTGCAGTAAAAAGCATCAGAAATTCCGACTCCTCCACAGATAACACACCGACTCTGGAAGGATCCAAAGTTGCATTCATCACAGATCCGCACAAGTGTGCAGGGACGCACATAAGAGTCACAAATCACACATTTACCATCGCACTTCTCACATAGCCTCCCTATAGCTATCCCTGGTTGCTTCCGGCACATGATCAAATCAGGATGATGCTTTGCCATTCTATATTGTTAGCTTCCAAACTATGAGTTCTCTTCATATAGCAAGAAAAATAACTCAATCAGTAACCATATCATAAATGATCTAACAAAGAAAAAAAATAAAAAAAATTAGCAATTCCAACAATCCAAACATTTTAGTATTGACATTGTCGGATGAAAATTCTAGTATTAAATAATTAGCTGTTTGTTCTTTTGGTACTGTCAAACCCTGAAATGTGGACCGCCCGCAAGCCCACATACTTGGTAAATTCGGGATATAATATAGCTAGCCACTCTATTTATTGGAAAGGACCTAGCCGGGGTTGAACCGGCGATCATGGCGCCCAGAAGATGGTCGGGGCTTAGACCACGGGATCAAACCGGTGCGGGCAGCTGATTGTTACTTTAAATTAATGCGTGAATTTCATTACAAGAATCCCGTGCATTACTTAAGTTGATTTTAAAACTGAAGTCCAAATTTCCGCGAAATCAAACGCGATAAACAAATTAACAAATAACAGTAAACTTATTCATAAAAAAAAACAGTAAACTTTAAACCATGATCATACTAAAAAATGCAGGATTAACATATGCTAGCAGTTAATGAACTAAAATCCAACAAAAGATAAAACAAGATAAACTAAAATTGGGAAACTTACTAGGGTTTAGAAAGATGTGACTGACTCTTCTTGTTGGTTCTCTTGATTCTTCTTTTTTCTTCTGAATCTGTTTTTGAGTCTTTATAAGCAGAGAAGGGGTTTATAAAGTTTTTTCTTTAAATTTGACATTATTACACTTTAATCCCCATATTTTTAAAAATCACTTTAATCCCCAATATTCCTTATGTTAATCAAAATACATTTAAGCCTAAAATGTAATTCTTGTTAATGAGTATATAGTTTTATAAACAAACATTTGACACCAAACTGTTTTTTAATAAAAAGCTAGAAAGAAAAAAATACTATAATATTTTATGTCCTTTCTTTTAATGTTATTTTTATATTTAACTTAATTGATGCAATTATTTTTTGATAACATCATTTTAATTGATTTTATAGGCTAATAAATACTATATATAATAGAATAATTATAAAAAGAATTTGTAACTATTTTAGGTATTTGTAGTATAAAAATGATATCCAGCCCACAATCTAGTGCGGATGCAAAACTTGTCGGCCCAAAGCATTTGTAGAAAATTAAAATTAGATTAAAAAAGAAAAAAGAAGAACCCAAAAGTAACGTCTTCAAGCTTAAAACCCTAAACTCTTAACCCTTAAACCCCTAACCAGCTTGCTGCATCTCTGCTTCAATGGCATCAGCTGACATGTATGACGTCGCATTGAAACCTCGAATGCTCCATACACTGCTGAAAGAGGACGTACCAGACGACACAAGTAAAAAACCACTGGGCAACGCATCAAAGCTATCAAGAATCGTCTCCACAGTCCAAACTTTCAGTCTCTTATCCGAATCATTCAGCACTACAGCTGACCCTAAGTTAATTCAGCATTGGAAATCTGCCGTTGATGATTGGGTTAATCGCGTCCTCGCACTCGTCGCCAATGCCTCTGCTATGGTGTGTACACTTCATTTGAATTCGATTTTATGTTAATAATTCTGCAATAATATAATTCACCTGAAAATTCAATTAGTTTGGATTTGTATTCAGTTCTCCTATTAAATATCCAGACTAAGATTATGATTCTGCTATTTGCAGCCAGATAAATGTTGGGCAGGAATCTGTTTGCTCGGGATTACTTGTCAGGAATGTAGCGTTGATCGCTTCTCGGCATCATATTCGGCTTGGTTTGATAAGCTTTTATTGCATATTCAGGTATCGGAGAAACTGAACTTTGATTTTGCATTAGACATTTTGCTGTTGAGTCTTGGAGTGGCTATCACTTGTTCTTAAGATTGCCCATTTCCGATAAATAGTTTGTTCTGATTTATTTGATTGAGAATTAATTAACTATTTTGTAGCATGTTACAAAACTAACCCTCCCTATCATTTTTACTTATCTTTTTTAATTGGTGTTTCAATCTTTATTTTATGATTTTTATAGAAATTACTCTTGAGAATGGTTTTTCAAGCAAATTTCATTGCTGAATTTATGGTGGGGATGTCTAACTAATTTCATGTTTAGTATTGTTCTCTAGTTTGTTTTTACACTCTTCCTAAGTTTGTATGTTTTTCGAAGAATTTATTTAATGGCAGGGCTTGTTTTTATATACTTGTCTTCTTCCAAAATTTTGACATTGAATGTGGGCCTTGTGTTTGCGCAGTCACCTACAGATTCTCAATATATCAAGGTGGCTTCTTGTACCTCTTTATCGGATCTTATAACTAGGTGAGATTGCTGAGGAGCCTGAACTTGAGCTGCAATTCCCATGTTGTTATTTAGTAGTACGTGAAACGATTCTCTATTTTGCAATAGGTTAGCTGGATTTTCTAATGCAAAAAAAGATGGAACTGCTTGTTGTGGAAAACTCATCCAACCGATCCTAAAATTGTTACAAGATGATAGTTCAGAATCTGTGTGGGTAAGTGGACTTTTTTTTAGTTAAACATTTTTCATTTATGGTAATTCAATAAATATACCTGGGATTGTTTGTTGTGACACTATATGTATTCCCTTGCTTTGCATACACTTTTAAAAAAATATTATGTGCAAATCTTATTCAACAAATGTTTAAATTAAATAAACTTTTAATTCTACTAATAAAAACTAGTTAATTTAACTAGACATTTTAATAAAAAAAATAATAGCAGATCAATACAAATATGATATAGAAATGTAAAAAAAAAAAATGCTTTCTCTTCAAAATAATTGACATTATATAATTTATTTTTAATGTTTATTTTAACTTGAGTTGTGAAAAGAATAGAAAATCAATTTATTTATGATAATAATTTATAGATAAAATTTACGAGATTCTGCAGTTTTTTCTTTTTGCAGTATTTCAACGTTACATGAGCTTGCAATAAGGATCAGTTTCCATATGGATTGTTTTGTATCTCAATATAGAGTTGACAGGGATTTTCAACAATTTTTTTATTTTTTTAAAAGTCTAGTCCTTTATGTAACTTGATATATATTTCAGAATGAAGCAATGTAATTGTTTTAACATAAAATAAAAGTTTAGCTATTTTCAAAATCCAATTATTCTGTAAGGTATATTTTTCTTGGAAAGAATAATGGTAAAGAATGCAGTAGGAAGGGACTTGAAAACTTGAAAAATAAGGGCAAAAAAATCTATTCTATACTTAAGCTATTAACCTTTTTGGGAAAATAAAATAAAATCATAAAGTGAACCAAGTCTAAGACTGTTGTCAGTCCTATCTGATCCCCTCCTTTTAAATATGTATAAAGTTAGCTCTCACTTTCAAGTTATGATTCAAAAATATTGGATTCTCGTCCCATCTATATTTCATTCTAAATTTTATTTAGTTTTCTAAATTTTTTTAGCAAAAGTTTTCCGATTCCAAGGAATTTCATGGTTAATGTTGTTGATGGCCACCTTCTCAGTTGCAATTCCTTAAGAGTTAAGACCTTAATAAGCTTGCAGTGTAAAGTGAAATACAAACATGCATTGTGTAACACTAGATTAGCACATGCATTTAATGTTCGAGTCTGATTATTTTTACTTCAAGTTTGATGTATAAACTTTCATGAAAACCTAATTAGCTGTTGCCAACACTTAAGCATTAAAGTTTTTGCTTTCATGTACTCATAAAATAATACGAACAATTGATGTGCTTCAATTTATATCATAGTACCAAACATGTGATAATGTTGCAAATTTGATTAATCATGTGCTCTTCATCTCAATCTGCCTCACAAACACATGGCCTTGCAGGCTTGTACACATGCACATGCACACATACTCACTTACACGTGGAAGAACATAGATACTTGTAGTCACTGATGCAGGCTTGATAAAATTTCTCTTTGTATGATCTTGATATGACTTTGCTGTCTAGTATCTGTTTTGCATCCAGAATAAATTTTCTATTATGAGGCTATTTTTCTCTACATTATAGTGTAGATATGATCTACCTTGGTTATTTGATGCTCTCTATTCTTTATGATGTGTCTGCGTTTGTCCTGAAATTTTGTAATTGGACTTTTCTGAGGTTTGCAGGAAGGAGCGCTTCACCTGTTATACATTGTTATAACTTGCTTTCCAGCTTCTCTTCATCGCCATTATGACAATGTATGTTTTCATATCTATTTGTACTTTAAATTTTTTTAATTCAGCATTATATTTTTGGTCATGCATTCATATATAATGATTTCTGACTCTGTCTGTGCGTTATAATATTTGCATGAATTTAAAGTTTAAATCATCCTGAAAATCTTTAAATACAAAAATTAATTAATTCATTCTGTTGTCAAGAATGCAAAAGAATATTTTGAGCATGTGTTTTGCTGCATGCATTTACCGATGTACGCTTCTGTCAGTATTCTGTAAAGACATAAAAAGGTACGACAATTAAATAATGGGTCCCTCCTTATACCTCGGCCATTTCAAAATTGGTTTCCACTTCTTTTGCTGTTGTTGCTCTTGTTGTTTTTGGTGGATGTCTTAAGTTTCCCTAATTACCTTTGTCTTGAGGTGGAAAATATGAATAAGATGCACCTGGTGGGAAAATGGTGGTAACTAAAGATACTTGTATATTAGTATGTTTAATTCTCTCCAATACTTGGAATTTGCATAGTTTATCTTAAAGACCAAATCGTTAGCACTTCAATGATTGTATTCATCTTTGTTTACCCAATGGATGAGAAAATTGTGATGTCACAGATTATACTGATGCTTAATATATGATAGTATATATTCATATCATTGGCTATTCAATCTAAAATAATTGAAATCTTAAATCAAAAGACTTTGTGTGGAATGTTGATTCTGCAAACCTATTATACTAATAGGATGATGACTAGAAATAGTATTTTACCTCTGTTTTGTGTTGACCATTATTTAACTCATCTTGTCCCACTATAATTTGCAAAATTTTCTTTTTTGGATGACCCATTTTAATTGACAATTTCCATTTATATTATATTTTAACTAGATTCTTCCATTTTTACCCTCTACCTTTTTGAGTAGACTTTTTTAGTAAAATATAAAAGTAAATTATACAATAATTAATGCATTATCTTAAACAATGTGCATAAAGATTCTTGATAATTAGAATTGGCTAGACGGATTATTTTGCAGTCAATATAGGTCTCGAGCATGTACTTTCAAGGAAGCCTACTATCACTGTGTTGCAGTAATGCTAACTTATATTTTACATTCTTTTTTGGTTACACATGTCATAAAACAATTTTATCACTTTGCGCAGGCCGAAGCTGTTATTGCCTCAAAAATTTTGTCAGGCAAATGCAGTGTTAATGTGCTTAAGGTAACACGTCTTTTTCTGCTGATTTTGACAATCATTCAACTATGACTAGAAGAAATGTACACTAATGACCGGAACTTGGTCTGAAAGTTTTATGTAATGTTTCATTTTCAACATTCAGAAACTTGCTTATTGTCTAGCATTACTTCCTAAATCAAGAGGAGATGAAGATAGCTGGCTTTCAATGATGAGGAAAATTCTATTGTTGACAAATGGTTACCTGACTGAAATCTTCCATGGTCTAGAAGAAGGTAAATTCCTTTTTTTTTTTGAGTTGAGGTGATTTATCTCAAGGATGGGAGCTAAGTAACAAGTCTTTCCATGTGTGTTTCAGAAACTAAATGGGATGAAGCTATTAGATTATTGATTCCAGCAGGAGAGGTTGCTCCGAGTTCCATATGGGGTCAGAATTTGTTAGAAGAGACATCAGATAAGTCAAGAAAGAGATCAAAAATATCGAATGTCTCCGCCTTGATGCTTAGCTGCCGTACAATGCTTATTACTTCATACCCTGCTCAGGTAGTGCTTTATGATTGGTGGCACTTATGAGATATATTAAATGAAAGAGGTGGCAATATTTACTATGATTCTTTTAGACGTGACACAAATTGTAGATCAAAATGATTGTGGTATTCAAGATTTTCTTATGGTTGATTAACAGGTGACGGTACCTGTTCGCTCATTATTGGCCCTTATTAAGAGAGTGCTGATGGTTGATGGCTCAATTCCACGTGCCTCATCACCCTTTACAATTGCAACAGAACAAGAATTTATTTGTTCTGAACTTCCAGTTATGCATTCATATAGTTTGGAACTTCTTACTTCAGTCATAAAGGGTATGCGCAGGTAAAGTGTTACAAAACCTGCATCATTTTGTGAAGGAAGTATTAGTTCTATTTTTCACATTTCAATTGTTATTATGAAGTTTGGTGAATGGAAATTTTGGAAAACCTGCCTACTATAGCTTGCACGAGGGAATTTTAGGAATTAGTTTTGGATGGTTAAAGAAAATGATTGATGTCAACTTCTCGACTAATAGCTCCATTAGTCTATACCTTTTTGGGGTTGGATGGAAGAATGATGAAATAAACTTTATAGTGATTAAAAGGGCTATTAGTTTCATTGATTTTAACTTTAGCTTTGACATAAATTTTGATTGATACTTTTTACAGAATTGATGATTGATAGTGTTGAATGGGTTTGAATTGCAATAGTCAACATAGTGTGTCATAAGAATGAGCTAGGTCTAATTCCCACCATTCAGACAAGAGTCCAGTTCTGATACCATGTTTAATGAGTTTGGAAAGAACTCATTCCCAAAAGCTAGCTCAAGAGAAGATAGTGCTCAATCCACTTGTATACACAACAAAAAGCCGATAACTTTAGCAATGTGGTACAAACACAACTTTAACAGATAGCAATTTGTCCACATGATAATACTATCATGAAATGAACCACTACCACAAATTTGTAGAAGCATGGAAATATTTCTTGGACCTATTACCACAAGACATGCACAAACATGTGTTAGGCTGTAGATAAGTATCTTTTCCTTTCTTTAGTTAGAAATTTAGTGATCCATGCATGCCTTGTCATCTTCTGATTTGAAAATGTAATCGTGGGAAACATACCTCCATGGAAACTTAATTGTCATTTACATTCATGACCTTTGAAAAATTGCAGGACATTTGTGGACTAGGATTACACATTAATGTTGACAGGCCAACTTAGAACTAGTAGACCTTTGAAGACGATACTTGCTTAAACTGGTTAAATAATTAGCATTATGAGCTTCTTTTCCTTCTAAATTTCAAGAATATACTTGCTGTACCTCTTTGGCCTGTTATTCTGGACTGATGTTTTGCATGTCTCACATTTTATTCATCTTTCTTTCTCCAAAATATATTATTTAAGAGATATCTAGGTAATACAAATATCCAACATTTGGCCATGAGCATTTATCAGGGTCCAATTATTTTCTTAGCCAATCTCTTGTTTTAATTGTTTTCAGTTTCATAATTGAGTTTGTGTGCTGAGAGATTTTAGCTGTTTTTAGTTTTCTTCTAGTTCACTATGTCCTCAGTTATGCTGTTTCCCTTTGCAGTCAATTGCTGCCACATGCTGCATATATTGTGCGGCTTATTAAAGATTATTTTGGGAGATGCCAATTATCAGAGTTAAGGATAAAAACCTACTCAATCACAAAGATGTTGCTGATATCCATGGGTGTTGGTACGTAGGAAACTTAAAAGTACGTTTCTCTATTAGGTGTGAAATGATTTTTCTTATTTTGCTTCCCTTCTATTTTTTATTTACATGTAACATATATTTGTTTTTAATTTAGTGCCTAGATATTGTTTTATATCATAATAACTGAAAAAAGAGCTCTGTTGAGTTTGCAATCTGATAATCCTAAAATTTATTGCTATGGATGCGTTGACTATTGCTTGGTCACCCGGTGAAGATCTGACCCTGGCTGAATAGCAATAAACAACTGCCACCGACTGGTGACAAAAAATTAGGTCTTTTGAAGACGTGGGAGCATTGATTATCGGTTATTGCAAGCTCTTGTTCTTCTTTACTTTCGGGATAAATCTGAGAATATCATACAATATGTCAGAAATAGCATCATTTTGATGTGCTTTGACATTAGAAATTATTGAACCTATTCTATCATTATCATTTCCTTGTAAGTGCGAAAAGTAAAGCCCCTGGCCCCATGAAGTTAAAAGAAGTTGGATATCAGGTATAGATAATTGGGGCTAATTGCGCATGCAGAATAAACATACTGCTGTTGGTTGTTCTGCTAACAACCTTATTTTCATAAACCAACCTGAAGTTTTTTGTCCATGTTTAATGAGTAGTAAGTACTATCTTTTATCATGCTATTTTTGGAGTAGGTTGAAAAATAAACGGGTATTTTAATGCCTTCTACATCAAACCAGCTTCAATATTCTATGTCTTCTGTTGTTTTATTCTCACGAACATCTCTGTTGTGCTGTTTTTAATCCTATCAATTGTACTCTGATCAGGGATAGCAATCTACCTTGCACAAGACGTTGTCAACAATTCACTTCTTGACTTAAATCCCAGCGTGGACCATACAGTCTCTATTGCAACCTTGAAGCCTTCTTCTGATTCAATGTCGCAGCCTTCTCACAGAAAAAGGAAGCATGGGGCCCCTGGATTTCATGAGCAAAATAATGGCCAAATTTCAGAAGTGGAAGCACCCAAAAGTCTACCTACAAATTCAATTTCTGTGAAGATAGCAGCTCTTGGGACTTTGGAAGCTCTTTTAACAGTGGTATGTTTCCTGCATGGATGTTCATGGATATTTGTTCTTTTGTTCTTTCATTCAATTTTAGAATTCTGCGAGTGTAGTTGCCTATTTTGTTCTGCCCTTGACTTGAGGTTTTAGAAGCTCTGTGGTACTTTACCACTAAAAAGGGCGAGTGGCTTGCTCTTACGGTCTCCCAAGGTTGTTTTTGGTGCCTTCTTTACTGGAACATATTACTTCCTTGAAGGGGATACTGCTACATATGAAAAAAGAGAGGCTATTGTTTTTGATTTACTTCGATTGTTGATATTGTAAGAACATCGACGCATAATACAATTTTTGACAGGGTGGTGCTTTGAGATCTGAATCCTGGCGGTCAAAAGTGGAAAACCTTTTAATAAGTATGGCATCAGATTATTGTAAAGATGGATGGGCTAGTGATGAAATCAACATTTTCTTGTCGGATGGACTTGCATCAACGTATGCAGATTTGCAGCTTGCAGTTCTACGCGCCCTTTTGGCATCTATCCTTTCACCATCTCATGTGCGTCCTCCACATTTAGCCCGAAGTCTTGAGCTTTTCTCCAGAGGTAAAAAAATTTCTGCAATGTTTGTGAAGTTCCTTGTTTAATCTTATTTCTTTTGACCACGGGATGATATTTGACCTCAGCATGTATAAGAAGAGAAATACTTTTGACCGCATAATGTAATATCTGGTATATGAAGAATTCTAAATACGAGGGAAGAAAGTAAATGCCTCCTATTCAGTAGGCTGTACATCATTGGTGTTTATTTCCAATTAGAACTATGTCCGTGTTTGGTTCGTGGAATGGAATAGTATGAAATGGAATAATTATATAAAGAATGGAATAGCTATTCTTTACTTTTTGGGAGGATTGTTTATTCCACAAAATCATGAAATAGCGATTCCATGGAATAACTATTCCATGAACCAAAGTAAAGAATATTCATTCTAGATGGAATAGCTATTCCATTCCGCACCTATTTCATGAACCAAACATGACCTATAAGAACTCCCTTAGGTAGGAGTATTTTCTTCAGGTCTTTTTGTAAACTTGTCACTGCATGTATCACGGCAGGGAATACCCAATGATTCAATAGCATTCCCTATCAAATATCCAAAAACGACCCATTTTAATAGACAAACCCAAATTCTCATCTTCTGTGAAAGATGGGTGTGCATAGAATATACCCTCAATTTCAACCTAGGCTAGTGTATCTGTGCATGCACATGAAGAGCGAAGGACAAATTTTAGAGAGAATACTAATTATTTTTCACTCCCATGAGATTAGGTCAAACTTACCGTTTTCTCTCTAAAGTTTAAAATTCATTGTTTTTCCCATGCTAATTTTACTTTCATTTAATTAAACCTCCTTATAATATATATATTTTTTGTAAAATCTGTAAGGGGATTTCAGTTTTCTAATACCTAAAAGTCATGAGAAACAGTTAATTTCTAAAATTCAGGGGAAGAATTTTAATTGTGACCTAACATGAGGGAGGTGATAGTAATTATGCCTCAATTGTAATACTATCTAACTAGAAGAGTGGAAACTGCCATACTCTTAGGCTTTGTTTGGGAGAGAAGGCATTAAAGTAAAGTACGGATTTTTAAAGTAAAGTAAAGTAAAGTACCGTAAGGGACGGTAAAGGAAGGTAAGGGTTGTGCATAACCCTTCCATATTTGGGAAAATAATAAAGTAAATGAAGGGTTTATAAAAAAAAATCAGTTAAAAATAATCCAACACCCGAATATGGGGGGTTGGCATATGAGGGTTGAGGGGGGTTGGAAAATATTTTTCAACCCCTCAAAACCTTTAAAGCACAGCACCATGTGTTATCTAACATCATGCAACTACTACATGTCGTCATCCTTTCTGTCTACTTGAATGCCCGAGACATGTAAAAAAAATAATGAGAATGGATAGTCTACAAAATGGAAGTATCTAAAATGTTAATTGGCGAATATGTATAGTGTTGTCTTTTGGCTTACATATACTGTCATGCTTTAAAGTTTACATGGAAATGTGTTCAACAGGAAGGCAAGAAACTGGATCTGAACTTTCAGAGTTCTGCTCCCATGCTCTCTTGGCCTTGGAGGTGCTTATACACCCTCGGACGCTTCCATTGGCAGACATGACCCTCTCAAATTCTTCTCATGAAGTTGACCGTAGATTCCCAGAGACTCTGTACTCCGGTGGTCAGAATCACAACTTTCCAAATTCAAATGTAATGCAAGATATAGGACATGAATCTCTTGATTCAGATGATGATCTCTATGAAAATTGGATTGGTGATAGCAAGGAAACTGATACTACAGATAAAATTACAAGCAGTGAAAAGCCTTTTGAAAACTTAAATGTTCATCCGGCAGAAACGATCTTTGGAGCGGGTTCATCAGGTACCGAAGAGCCCCGGGAAAGGGAGCTGGAGTCTACAGTAGTAACTGTAGGAACCTTTAGTGAAGATATGATAGTCGAATCAGGACGAGTTAAAGAGTCCGTTCGTGCAGTGAATAACGGAAGTGGCGTATTAGTTTCTACAGGTAATGAAATGGGAGCAGTTGAGGTTGCCATGGCAAATAAAAGTGGTGAAGCTGCATCAACTGCTGCAGGTGGAAGTGCGTACACATCATCCAGTGCTCTAAAAGGAAAGGAACCTGATTCTGATTCGGATGATGACTCGTCAGCTGGTTCCTTGCCTGATATTGTAGAAGCCGATCCAGATTCTGATTAGAAGCTAGGCAAATTATTTTGTTGCATCTTGAAGTCGCAGGGAGGTTGGTGAAAATGCCTCTGTTTTGCAAAACACCAAAGAAGATATCTAATGCAAATTCTTTATTTTCTCATTCGCATTCCTTTTATTGTCCCATATTTATGCTTGGTATTGATATTAGCCTCAGTTTATGATCCAGTGTTGCAGGACAAAATGATTAAGATTAAACTTTATCTCTAGAAACATGCATTGTAGGTTGTTATCGAGTCCACACAAAAAGCAACAAATATACCAATTCGCTTTTAACAAACTATAGAAATTTATGAAAGACTTCTAATTTTAACTTATTTGCAAAATATACTTCACTGAAAAATAGTTAAAAGGAAATACTCATTTTTTAATATTTTTATGCATTTATTCTTTGAAGCGGCTTATTAAAAAAATTATCCTAAATTGTTTATCTTCCTACTCTTTTGTTTCAAACCTTTATATTTTTATCACTCAATGTTTAGTATACTCTACCAATTTGTTAACTTCTCTCATTCTCTAACTTTTTCTCTAAAAAAATAACGTCATTTTATTAACCGTGCAATATTTTCTCTATTTTCCATTATTATTTTGTTTCCGGCAATATTATCTTGGTCTCTCGTGCAGAAGTAATTAATTTTGCTTTTGTAATCGGCAATTGTCTCTTTTCTCCAGTAAAACTTCCCTTTTTACAGTTTTTAGGTTATTTTAATTTTGATATATTTGATTATTTTTCATATTTGAGCTGTAAAAATTTAAGGGGGCGATGACAAAAGTACCTAAAATTTTAAAAATATTTACAAAAGTACCAGTAAACTTTTTTTATTTACAAAAATACGACTGATTTAAAATTAATTACAAAAGTACCAAAAAATAAAAATTAATTACAAAAGTACGATTTGTATAATGTCGGTATAATTATGGTATAATTTTGGAATACTAAAACTATAAATCAGATAATTTAAAAATAATGTTTGGTTTATTATTGGTATAATTTCAGTATATTTTTGGTATATCGATTATAAATTTTTATATATTTTTTCTAGTTGCTAACATGTATATTTTTTTTTATATGTACTTTTCACTATAGTTGGTAATAAACTAGAGAATTTGTATATTGTTGGTATAATTTTAGTATACTGTTAGGGTAATATTTAGTATGCGATGTGGTGTAATGTTGATGTAATAATAAAATTTCAGTATATTTTGATGTGTACACTTTTGGTATACTGTTGGTATAATTTTGGTATATTATTAATTTAATTTTTAGTATACGATTTGATGTAATTTTGGTAAATTTCCATTTAATATTAATAAAATCTCAGTATGTATAATGTCGGTATAATTTTGTTATAATGTTGATATAATGTTAGTTTATTAGTATACTGACATTATACCCACAGTATACACCGTATGTTTGATATTATTTTTTATTTTTTTGTACTTTTGTAAATATTATTAATATTTTTGTAAATGAAAAAAGTCAACATGTAGTTTTGTAATTATTTTCATTTTTTTTGGTAAATGGTGTAATTTCCTCAAAATTTAATAGCCTCAGGTCACCCATTTGCCACCTCTAGTTCTATTAATTACCCAAAACGACTCAAATCTGAAATAACCGACTCAAACTCGCCCAATCCAACCCAATTGGCAAGACCTCTTCTAATTGAAATTGATACTCTAAATTTTGTATGTTTCTCTGGAGTCGGATGTAATGTACAATGACAAGATTGTGACTACAATAAAAATCATGTAAAATTTAGTAACATTAGAGTAATCTTATTGAAGAATACTGAGCATTATTTATTCTTTATAAATCACAAGATGATACATTTTGTACAAGTTTCTCAAATGGAAGAAAAAAAGAATAGAAGTGTTATACAATAACTTATAGAAGGCCACACAAGCGAGGCCTAGAACAGAACTGCCTTCCATTAGCTTTAACAACCGCCATTACTCCTGCCGTTACTCCAGCCCACAGCACGGTTGATAAATATTGCTGTGCATTTCGCCCAGCTATTCAACATACGGGATCAGAATGTTACTTCTTACAAAAAATTGAACAGATAATATAACGGTTTAATACAAACAAAATCATGAACTATAATGTATTTTATACTTTCAATATAAACTTTTAAATCTCTACAATTTGAAATATGAATTTGATCAATCGATGTTGATGTGGAACGCTGGAACCCAAAAACAAAAGACATGGCAAGATGGCTTCCGACATCACATCAGCACCGATTGCTCGAGTGCTTAATTGGTGATTCGAATTAGCAAAGAATGGAAGTTCGTATTTTGCATTGCAAAAATTAATAGTTATTATTAGAACTGCAAAACAGGCTATAGTTTATGATTTATTTGCAAGGAAGAAGAATTAGAAAAGAATATTGCACCTTGTTGAACGGTGAAGGTAGTCAATGTCAAGCCTCCAACTAGCAAAGCCGACGCCATGGGAAGATACTGCGGTGTTTTATTCTTGTCAATTAAATCCATTATTAGCAAGAATGCCAAAACTAAGAGTTCATAGTTCTGATGAGTGATTACGTATCATACTTCAATACCAACAAATTTATGACTTACAGAGAATGATTCAAATCCGTTAAGCTGAAATGGTGAAGGACCATTTCTGTTGATCATGTAGTGCCCACTTATGAGATCCAATGCATCCTGAAAACATGTGAAGAACACTTAAGCAAGTTTTAAGAATTTCATCAGAGCCTTGACTCTCTTTGAGCAAGTAACATAAATTAAACTGTAAACAGAATAAGAGGTAGCTTGCCTGTCGAACTCCATCCTGAAAATTATTCAAATAGTATCTCGAAATGGCACTCATGCCATCTTTCAATGCTCCGCCTAAAGTCTGTCTTCCATATCTGCAGTATTGCTTAGTGTATCACAATGCGTAACGAAAAGTATATGCATTCCCAAAAAATACTAGCACAGACATAGATTCAAGGGAGTTGGGTCAAAATTACTGTTTTCCCTTTTATTTTAAAAAATTACTATTTTATCTGATATTTGAGTATTAGATAATTGACACCCCACCCCCTTACAAGAAGAATTTAAGTTAAATGGAATTAAAATGTTTGGATGAAATAATGGCTTTTTAAAATGTATGGAAAATAATAATTTTGACCAATAGTTATAATCCCTAGATTCAATTTCAGCTTACCTAACTAGGTCCCCTTTCAGTGCATAAGTTCCAGCATATTCAAGGCTTATCTCATCTCCTTGCTCCGCCCACACTAGATGATTCCGAGGAAGGACAACAAAACTATTACACGGGAATATCAATTTATCATGGGATATTGTAGCAATATACAAAAATTACATACATGTTCTGAACTTTTCGTACTCTTCACGAAACATAGAAATGCACTCGTCAGATTCAAGTAATCCTATCCTTTGCAATTGTAAATTTAGCGACTTCTGAGCCAGAAAACTCTGTTGAAAGCACAAGATGGAAGTAGATTAGGTAAATAAATAATAAGCACATCTCACCTATGAACACTAAATATAAGTGAACAAACGTACCAACTGTATATATATACATTTAAAAATAAACAACAACGTTAAAAACTTGTCCACTGACCTGGGTAACATTTGTTCGATCAAGGCAGTCAATGCAGTTTGATCTAATGATGCCTTTCTGCTCCCCTAGTATGTTTCCTTCCGGGTCTATAATGAAGTATCTGCTCAGCTGGAAAAGAAATTATTAAAAGCAGTATTATGGCTAGCAAATATGAAAATCATGGCAAACTTGTTCATAGCAATACATGCACAATACTCGTGTGTTTTTACTACCCTTGGTTTCTGAATTCCTCTTCGATCTGATCATATAGAATGCGTAGGTTGTCAAAGTTTGAACTGCCACAAACACGATGAAAATCAAAGGACACGAATCTGCAATTAACACAAGAAAATTATTGATACAAACTAAATTTTTAATACAACCTGAGCTCTGCAGAAAAGACATGCTAGTAGCTACACTAACACAAAGTATAACTGAAGCCACAAAATGATGCAGCATTTAAGAAAAGATCAACTGGTAGTGATGAATGGAATAGACCAATATATTAAACAAAGCAGTCAAAATTCACAAGTATTCCCATCAACTTGCCCTTCACATTTAAAAAAGTGAAAGTAGAAGTCTGGAACCAATAACCTTTCGGGAGCCTAAGCTCAAAGTCCTCTATTCTCTTCTAATTCCATTAATAAAGGAGGAAAGCGGAGAGATTCATTAAACCAAAAGCCAACCAAAGAGCCGGAACCGAGACAGTTAGAATCTATTCTCTCTTTTCTATACACTTCAAGATAGAATTGGAACTTTTCGTCCCAATTTACAGCAATACAACTTAAAGGTGCTATATAGATAGCATATAAGGTTACTTAATATTGTGGGATCAACTAGTTAATGAGATATTTAAATTTTAGAGTGAGGGCTGAGCCATGGAGCGAAGAAGTAGAACAAGGTCGGTGCTCATATCAATTATACTCCCTAAGAAGCCTTTTTACCGTTTGCAACTTCCACAAAGTATCAACTATTGGAGACAACTTTATGCATAACAGATATATACTTTTGTCCAATGGAAAAACTTAGTAATTCAGCAATTCCAATATTAAGTTTCTCCATAATCAAGACCCATGTTGACAATAAGTGAATATTTGGAAAAAAAAAAAAAAGAAAAAAAAAATTAGAAGATGGCTTCAGAAAAACAGACAAAACCATTATAGACAAAAAAATTGAAATAAAATCAATCTATATAGTTCCAACATTGAGTTAAATGGAAAGAAACAATCTTTGTAGCCAGCTGTAAACATCTCAAGACTTGATACATTGATGAAAACCATTACAGTGCAAGGATGATGACAGATTTCTCTTGGTGAGGAAAATTATTTAAAATCAACTGCTGATAATGATATTTACATACATAAAAATGCAAAATGTCACCTCACATTTGGAAGCTTTAGCACTTCTGCAGCATATGCTGAGCTTATTTTTCCTTCATCACCATGCTGTAAAAATGAAACAAAGTGATGACTGAGAATTTGAAGTACAAACACATTATATCTGATAAATAATGTAGCCTCGCATGTTTTTCAGAATTTGAGACAGCAACTTCTATTTATTCCAATCAAGTTTTCAATGACAGCAATTTATGCTTCTATCCAGCTGGCAATATGCCTCCTACAGCTTCATCATTTTAAGTCTGCCAATTTTTTTAAATTGCAATGAAAGAGATCAAGGAAAAATACTTTACTTTATCAGTTAAGTCGAGAGCTGTAGTGTCCCCGTATCGTTGGAGAAGATCATGGAAATGACGCTCCACAACTTTTGACTGGAGGAGAAAGGCCAATAAGTAAGCATTAATAGGCAAACCTCTTAAAAAGGCCAAAGAGAAGGACAAAAATTAGCATGGAAATATACTGTTTGCTCATGATTGATAATGTTAAGGCGTGGTTTATAGCTCAAATCAACAATCTGTTCCCAAAGAAGAGGAATTGAACCTCGAATCTGAAAAAAATAACAAAATATCATACATTAAACATTGTCCTTATAATTAATATAGGATAAAAATTGACTTGGAAAAATAAGTGATTACGTGATAAACATAGTACTATAATCAAACTTTTAACAGATAATTGAGACGTAGTGGTGCATGACTATATGTTAATGGCAGTTCAGGTTCTTTCGTAAGAAACATATATTATTTTTAAAATGGTGTCATCGGTTTGATGAGAAACAAAGAAAGTGAACTATCAAAATAAATATTTTTATACTTCTCCATCCTTTGAATCTAAGTATCTTCAATTAATGCAAATCAGGTTAATAGTACTCTCAACACCGAGAAATGAGCAAGCATGTATTTGTCATGTTTTTACTACTTTGAGCATAGAAATCAATGTAATAAATCAATTCTGCTATCATACAAATTTTCAACTATGGGATACAGCGTACATACTTGCAATAATGAAGACCTGAAACCTTCGAGCTCTAGCAACTGCTCCGTTTCAATAAAATTAGCAGTATCTCCTTCAAGATTAGCCCCTCTTCTCCACATTCTAGTTCCTAAACCACCAACTTGCCATGTCATACAAATACAATATAGAAATAATTCCTTACGCTCAGTGTGAGTAAACCCAATAAAGTTGTACCTAGACGCCGAGTACACCTTCTTGAAACTAACGTGATAGTTGCATCTTTGTCTTTCAGTTTTAGATGTGCAACTCCAAAGCGTAGTTCTTGGTTAAATGAAAACAGATGAAAGAGGATTTTTGAATTGAATATATGTCAGATAGCACAGAGATAGAGAGTAGAAGGCAAGGTTATGGTATTATATAATTACATAAGATGATAGCACAATAGGATATTTCCTTGGATAAGGGGAATGATGAACTCATCAAGCTGCCAACAGAAGAAAATGAACAACTATTAGACAAGGAAAACAGTTTTAAAAATGCTTAATCACCAAAAAACCCTCCACCTTTCATCCCCTTTTCAATTGCACCCCAACGTTGTAATTTTGTCCAATTCACCCAAATTCGCACCTTTGGTTTCCAATTCCACCCTCAAAATCAAATTGGACTCTTTTTCACACGGAAAAAATTCATAAAAACCCTTATAAAGTACTAATTTGAACTCATTTCCACACAAAAAGTTAAAAATGAATGAATTATTTGAACTTTTTCCAAATGGAGAAGAGATCAATTTAGTACTTGAGGGTGGAATTGAAATCCAAAGGTGCGAATTTGGGTGAATTGGACAAAACTGCAACGTCGGGATGAGACTGAAAAAGGGCTAAAAGGTGGATTTTTTTTATGATTAAGCCTTTTAAAAACCTATACATGGATTGTACGATAGATTTGCTTAAATTGGTAAGCACTGTCCGTTATTTTCATCTGTACAAACAAGAGTAAAATTTCAAAACTTTTAAAATTATCTCTTTGCACTAACAAATAGAATCCTGACCTTGCATTCAATAAGTTCCTCCAAAAGATTTTTGTTCCAAACAAATCGAGGGTCGGCCTGAAATGCATAGAAGTGCAAATTCAATATTCACAAGAAGCACAAGTAATAACGGATGATCCCTATATGGAATTAGAGAAAAAAAATGAAACGATCAAGAGCACTTTTCTTTTTCAAACACATTGGAACAGAGCCCCAGTGGTGTGAAGTGAACAAGAACATATTAAGTTTAAGTGGAATAGTTTAACTCAAGAATATATAGATGTATGAAACTGATTGATTGTAGATTTCCCAAGGATATGCTTTATTCTCCATATAAGAAAACAATGTCTTCCATGAATATGCACTTCAAAATCAAAATTTCACAACATACCATTATTTTGAAAATAATTGCTAAAAAAAAAAACAAAAGATGGAACCTTCCAATTTGGAATTAGCACAAGCTACCATGAAACAACCTTATAAACTCTGTAGCAAAACAACACCAATTACTAAAGCAGAAATTTTTTTCACCCTATTAGTCAAACATGCAATTGAACGATGATTAAAAAAATCACATTTGTAAATTGTCCAGTACAGTAGACATATCCCGTGTTAAGTAATAAATTATCTAATAGGTTTAAGTGGAAGCTAACCTGCTTCCATATTGGTTTAACTTGCCACCCGTCAGCTAGTTTACATCTTCTCTGTAGACTGGAAGCAACAATGAAACACATTTCGATAAGCAAAACAGAATCAACAAATAATCACGCAGACCAATATAAAGACAGGAGCAAAATATTAACAAGGAGAAGAAAGATTACTTCAATGTTATATCTGTATCATATGAATAGTACAAGCCAGGAGTTGATTCAACAGTTTTCAACAGATTCATAAAGTAAGCTTCATCTCTTTTCTGCACTTATTATTATTAAACAAAAATCAAATATTTGAATGTATGAACCTTGGCAACTGCATTAACAAAAAGTAAGTTAAAAAGATTACTAAAAAACTTGCTTCTTGAGGAGTTGAAAATTTCAATGACTCGTTGCAAGACAAGAACTTCATAGACAGTATTCTAAAAACTGGAAAACCAAGAAAATTTCCAACTTCCTTCCGCGAAGTTATTACAAATATATAAGTGCCTGCATCGATAACATAAGTGAAAAGCGCTTAATTATTTACAAGAAATTTAGAAATTTATTTAGGTATACTCAGTCCGCCATGTCATTCATAGACTGGGCTAATCACATCATAACATGTCATTAAAATGATTGCCATATTATAATAAATGTGTAACAAATATGTACAGGTCTTAATGGTGATATTACATTACATTATTTTAATGTTGTGTTATATTATAATTGGCTCAGTGTATAGATGACGCGGTGGACTGAATCTACTTAAAAAAAATCAGAAATTTAATAGAACAGTGTGCTGAATAAATATATGATAGTTACATTACATGAGTAATAAAAAAATTACCTGCTACGAGTCTAATTGTACCAGCAACTCCATAAATTATTGAAGTTTTGGATGGACTTGCAGAACTTGTCTCATCTAAGTACAAAGATTAACAAAAACAAACACAATTATTTAAATTGGCAGAAAATTACCAAACTAATAACAGACAAATACTAGCTCTGTTTTGTAGTAGTTAGCTACTGTTTTCTCACAATCAGTTAAACGGTGTCGTATATGAGCAATTGATGACAGTTAAAAATGAATAAAACAAGAAAACAAAAACTGAAAATGAATTAGAGAAATCTGTCACCGTTGTCAAGTGGCTGGATGTCGCCGTCGCTACGGCCAATTGAGAAGCCTTTAATCGGAGACTCAACGGATTTGATGACGTACTTGTCGTGGAATTCGAGCAATTCTAATCTGTCGTAAAGCTTGAATCTACGACCGCCGGAAGAAGCTGGTGATGACGGTGGTGACGGAGACGGAGAGCTGGTTTCCATAAGTAGAGAAGGTAGTGAATGAATCAAGAATATGATGAATTTGGGATTTTTGATTCGATTGAATTGAAGCTATTGGAAAATAATAAGAATGAAAAACGTCAACAACAGACCCATAACTAATTTTTAAGTTATGATCTTGACAGCTATCCAACAAGGCTGTGACTAGTCGGATATTAAACTCCCTGGATCACTCAAGTTCCATGGGATTTCAAAAAGGTCACTAATGTCGATTTTTTTACAAAAGTGTCATCAACGTAGCCTATTTGTTACACAGGGATGTCACTCTCCCGGTTTTTACACTTCTTACATCAAAACGCAGTGTTTTGTGGTGACATGGCATGTCAGAATAGCCTGATGAATCTCTCTCATCCATGTCAGCAACATAAGATGACTGAATATCCACGTAATCAATGCAACGGTAAAAAATGTGCAACGGTACTTTTGTTTTAACCTAAAAACATAAATCCATTTACCCTATCTTCTAATTTCCCTCAATTTCAAAAGTCATGAACCCTAATTTCTTCAGATTTGAATGTCTCCTCTAATTTCTTCTTCAATTTCTCAATTCTCTTAGTCATTGAAATCGTTCCAACCTTCGATCTCTGGTTATATCGCATAATCTTTACTCTCCCCCAATTTCGTTGAAGCCAAGAACAGTAATTGGTTTGCTTCGTAGTTTCTTCAACTATAGTAAATCGCTGCTTCAACTTTGCTTATCAACGAAGAGCCCAGATGGAGCAGGAGAGATTCATTCCCAATTGCTACTGCAATCAACCGGCGGTTCTGAAAACAGCTTGGACAACGAAAAACCCAGGAAGACGGTTTTTTGGATGCCATGGTTACCAGGTAATTAGTATTAGTAGTGATATGTGTTTTGACCTAAATTTGATGGTAATTAAAATTTGTTTTTTTTTCTTAAACAGTCTGGAGACGGATGTGATTATTTTGACTGGTTGGATCAACCTCTGCCTCATAGGACCAAATCTTTGCTTTTTGGCTTGCTGGAGAAGGTGGACAAACAGGAGATAGAAAATAAGAACAAAGCATGGAAATGGAATTCTCTGAAGTTTTTTCTTGTTTTAGTGATAGGTTTTTATCTTGGAAGAATGAGTTGCAATTAGTGTAACTCTCTGTCTGTAATGGTTGCTTTAACTCTTATTATTGTGATTTATGCACTTAGAACTCTGTGTCTGTAATGGTTTATGCAATTAGACAAGCTTGGTTAGTCTGAAAATGCATTGTAATTTTCTGTCTTTTAACAATTTGAAGTGGATGTTATCTGAAATCTGTGTAATATTTTTTATTTTAACAATGTTTAGCAGTGTTATGAGCAATTGATATCTGATGCAATGTACAAAACAACAATTACACCATAAATGAAAACAGAAGCTTACAAATAACAAAAATTACAATATATTAACCTGCAGAATACAGGACAACAAACAACAAGAGTTTTAATATTCAGACTATTCAAAATGTGCAACCCTATCAATTCAAACTATTAAAAAAGAAGTGGTGGGGTAGATGCAGTGCAATAATGCACCACCAACTTAACAAGGCTAGAGTTATAAATTCTCTCTACAAAAACAATGGTCCCCCACTGTTACAGAATAGACAAAATAGCATTGATGCACACAAAATAGACAAAAAAAGTCATTGGAATGCTGCCCCACACACTTGCACAAAAAAGACCCCATAGATTCTTTCAAAGCTCTTGCCTTGGAGTCTGACCACCAGGAGGAACCCATATCTTCCTTCTCTTTATAGCAGCAGTAACCTTTGTAGCAGCTGGACCCTTGGAGGCAGCATGAGCCTTTGAAGCAGTAGAAGCACTTGGACCAGCAGGAGCCTTTGAAGCAGTAGAAGCACTTGGAGCAGCAGGAGCCTTTGGAGCACTTGGAGTCTTTGCTTGTCTTGGAGCTTTAAAAGAACTGTTATGGCTGGACAGATCTGGTGCAGGCAGTTTGCTCAGATCTGGTTTTTCAGGGATATTGCTAGTTGATGCAGCTGAACTTGAAAATGTTGAATTCAAGTTTCTTTTCACATGAAGCTTTTGAGTAGTTGGCTTTTGTGCTTTGGCCACCTCTTTCACAGATGGTATCTCCCCTTGTTTTGTAGGTTTGATATTCCTCTTATGCCCTTTGCCCTTCTGATGCCTCTTACCTGCAGATCTTTGGATTTCACTAAGAGTTGGATTTGGAGCTGCTGTTGAAGTTATGTCCACCAGCCTTTTGGTCTTTCTGACAACAACTTCATCAAGTGGTGAGGCAGCCTGTTGCATAACCATTGTATTAACAACTTACATCTAACACAGTTTTCACAAACATCTAACACAGTTTTCACAAACTTACAGCTAACACAGTTTTCACAATCATATATAAAGGTTACCTTTCTTGCAGTATCATTAGGAACATCTGGTTCTTGAGTAGGAGCAGGGGGACTCTCTTGAGTAGCTGCAGGTGGAGGACTCTCTTGTGTAGCAGGCTCATCTGGCAAATCTTGAGTAGTTGCAGGAGCCCTTGAAGACATGTCTTCTGTGGGAGCATCAGACTGTATGTGTCCAAGTGGTATTCTACTTGTGCCCTGCAACAATGTAAGTGTAGATAATGTTAGCATCTGTTTGTGAAAATGTAAGATTAAATACACAAGGAAACTTACTGGAGCATCTGAACCATTCTTTTCATGCCATTTCTTGTTGTGCCCTCTTTTACCACAGTGTGAGCACTTTGAAATGTTTCCCTTTTTTGAAACTTTTCCATTTACTATGCCAGTGTTTGAAGGCCTTTGCAGCTCATCATCTTCCTTCCTTCTCAGTACTTGTTTTCTTCCTCTCCTATAATTAACAGCTTGAGGAGGTATGATAGGGGGATGATCACTTCTAGGCCACAGATCCTTCCCATTGATTGGAGCCAAAAGATGGCTGTAAATCCTAAGGTATGTGGACACCCTGTAGCAGTCATCTACATAGCTTTGAGGGTTTTCATTATTCTCATTGAAAGCAGCAATTGCATGGTGACAGGGTATCCCTGACAATTGCCACCTCCTGCATGTACATGTCATGTCCCCTTTCTCAACCACAAATTGACCATCAAATCCAATAACTTGATACCTATGCCCTCCATCCCATATTGCCTTATAGAACCAGCTCATCTGTCTACCTCTCTCTAATTTTTTCAATGGTTTAGGACAAAATGTGCTGTCCAACCTAAGCATGGTATCTCTCTTTTGTTGAATTCTAACCATCAGTTTAGTCCTTATCATCTCATTCATAGTGATTATACCTTTTGTTCTAGCATCAAGAATCACATGATTGAAACTCTCACACAGATTGTTCAATAACATATCACACTTGTACCTCTCATCAAATTGAGACCTAGACCACTTGCCACGTGTTATGCTAGCTAGATACCCACGTGCCCCCATAGAAATATTAGCTACATCTAACATGCACTTGTCATAACCCTGAATATATGGAGCCCTAGCACATGCCCACAGTAGGTCCTTAAGAGCCTTGCCCTTGTATCTTTTCCTAAAGTTAGTGAGAATGTGTCTCACACAGAACCTATGCTCAGCATGAGGGAATAATGTCTCAATAGCAGGTATCAGTCCCTAATAATAAAATTTAACAAATAATGCATCAATAATAATCCCAACATCATTAATAAATACATAAACCAACTTTCCTGCAATTACATCTAGCATGTAAGTTTAACTAACACATGCAGCACCTAATAGCAAAAAACTAGCAATTAACTAACACACCAAGTACATTTAACAAAAACTAGATATAACATGTAAGTTTTACTAACACAGAAAGCCTTTTTATAACAAAAAATTAGCAATTAAGTAACAAAAAACAAATAACATGTAGGTTTCATAAATACCTTTTGTCTGTCGCTCATGAAGCACCATCCATGGCTATTGTTGATGGGTAAGTCATCTGCTAAGAGCCCTAAGAACCACATCCAATTCTCTTTTGTCTCCTTATCAACAGTGCACCAAGCTAAAGGGTATGTGCAGTCATTAGCATCTATCCCAACTGCTGCAAGCAATTGGCCACCATACAACCCTTTTAGCCAGCAGCCATCCACAGATATCACCCTTCTACAACCATCCATAAACCCATCCTTAAGAGGCCCCAGACACACGTACATTCCCTCAAAAACACCCTCAGACCTTTTGAACATGACTGTTGAATTAGGATGTGTCCTAATTAACTCAAGTCTGTACTCATTTAGACTTCTCATCTGTTCACTCTCATCACCATTGAGTAATTGAAGAGCTAAATGTTTAGCCCTCAAGGCAGCAACCCTTCCTATGCTTGCCTTCTGATTAGACTTCACAGCCTGCATTATTCCACTGAGGGACCAATTGGGATCAGCTCTGAACTGCTCTAAGTACTTGTGTGCAATCCACTTTGGATTCACATGCCTAATGTTATGGTCCCTGGTACATTCATGCTTCAAATGTCCTGTTTTGATTTGAACAGTAAGCTTATCCTTGTTCATTAAAGAAGCCCATAGCTTGAAAGGACATCCCTTCTGACAATATGCTTTGCATCTGGTTTTGTCATTGGGCCTAAACTTCATCACAAATCGATTCTTGATCCCATAATTCCTCACTGCCTCTTTAAATTGTGCAAAGCTTCTGAATTGCATGCCTATTTCAAATTCAGGATCTTCCATATTCTCTTCCTTGAACTCAGAAAACCTAGGTTTCTGTGACTCAATATCAGAGTCACTGTCATCAGCTGAATATAACTCTTCAGACTCTGCATGATAGGAATCATCTCTACCTTCATCTACACCCACAGTTGCATTATTCACTGCTTCACTTGCACTTGCATCATTTGCATTGTCTTCTCTGTCAATGGCTGCAATATCCTCTCGCTGCACATCCCCATCTCTTTCCATACTAGAATCTTTGCTGTAGTCAGAATCCACCAATTCAGAACCATCAGAATGGTTCTCCACATCATCATCGGCATCTCCTTCCTCATCCCCACCAACATCATCACCATTTGCACCTTGATTCTGACTACCATGAGCAGGTTCCTGACCCTGATTCAAACTAAGCTCTGTGTCATCTACTACATTTTCACCCACAGCACTGGCCAAAGCAAAATTAGCACTACCTAGTTCCCAACATGCATGAATATCAATCAATTTATCAGCATCTACACTGAGTGCCATCCTCAGAACGTCTCTTTCAGTCCGGATAGGGGTTATCCTAACCTGTAAATCCTCATGACATTGGTAGAACTTATACAAATCAGCATCTTCACCCAGGCCTAGACTAACACCCATGCATATCAACTCTGACATTATCAAATTTGAGGTACTACAGTAATCAATGTAACCCAACACCCTATGATCATACCCAATTCCAGCACCCACTACTATTTTATGAATTCGTATACTAAAATACGGCGAGTCAGGTTCTGTGACAAAAAAAATTCCAAAACAAAAATGAAAAAATGCTCATATATAACCCTAGGTAAAGTACATACATTACATTAATGAGAGGAACTAACCATAAATTGGAGCTGGAGATCCTTCCCAGCGTGGTCTCCAGTCGCGGTCCATCCTTTTGTTCAATTTGGGGCTTCAGTCGTCGCAGCAAGAGAGGGAAAACAAATTTTAGGGTTTTGTCAGATACGCGGAACTGAAATCATTCAACAAATCAATTTTAGGGTTTCTCTAACAGAACGCAGCAAAAGAGGGAAATCAAATTTAGGGTTCATGTAAGAAACCAAGGGGAAATAAGATGAATCGTTTAGGGTTCGTAGAAAAATAACATAAATGACCAAATTGGAACTATGTTTGTTGATCTGATAGAGGAGGGAATCGAAACGAATCGTTTTGATTATCATAAGTGAAACGATTCGTTTTGATTACGTGGATATTCAGTCATCTTATGTTGCTGACATGGATGAGAGAGATTCATCAGGCTATTCTGACATGCCATGTCACCACAAAACACTGCGTTTTGATGTAAGAAGTGTAAAAACCGGGAGAGTGACATCCCTGTGTAACAAATAGGCTACGTTGATGAC
This sequence comes from Mercurialis annua, assembly GCF_937616625.2. Taxonomy (NCBI): domain Eukaryota; kingdom Viridiplantae; phylum Streptophyta; class Magnoliopsida; order Malpighiales; family Euphorbiaceae; genus Mercurialis; species Mercurialis annua. The sequence goes on along the minus strand of NC_065570.1, from coordinate 7,979,047 downwards.
ACTTTTGTAAAAAAATCGACATTAGTGACCTTTTTGAAATCCCATGGAACTTGAGTGATCCAGGGAGTTTAATATCCGTGACTAGTCAGTTGCTTTTTTTTTTTAACTATTTTTTCCTAAGACTTTAAGTATGGTTAGGGGGATAATTTTTTTTATAACTACCAATTAATACAAACTACATCATTTCTTTATAAATTATTAATTAATCATTAATTAATATAGTTCTTATTAATCGATAGTTGTATATATTTTACTTTAAATGGATGGATGGTTTATAATCCAGTTCATCTAATTCTTTTTCAATTAGGAGATCAGCATAGGACATTTCATTAATAGTCATATAATAAATTTTATTTGTTATAATTATCATTATTTATTTTTGTGGTTTTACAGCTTTTTATGAAAGAAAATTATCAGATATTTTTTCATAGACGACCTATAACAATAAAAATAAAATTTATATTTTTCTTTATCATCAAGAGTGTAATGCAATCTATTCATTGTTGAAGCCGGTGAGCTCTAGCCTAGACGGCTAAACTCTATTGTGCATTGCTCAGAGGTAGTGGGTTCGAGCTACGCCTCTACTAACCAGTGGGCTGATTTAAAATGAGATTTTGAGGGATGCAATTTTATAATCCGTGACGTATCATCATGACAGGTTCTCGTACAAAACAGTGATTTTTTTAAAATTTAAAAACTGTGCAAAATTGATGAATTTGATTCATATCCAAAGGGTGTGTAAATTAGTTGTTGCTGGAATTGAAATTTCTATTATTTTATGCAAGAATTATTTTGTTAGACTTGCACGCAAATACTCGCATTTTTTCACAATATTAAAAATCCCGTCTAACAAAAAATTTCTTACAAGTCTAAATCATCTATATTATCTCAAAAATCATTTGTGTGCAAGTCTAAATTATCTACTTATCTCACGTTTATGACTTGGATTAAGGAAAGCTTTGAAGTTACTAATAACATTAAGAATTTAAGATAAACAACACAAAGTATAAACATTTGATGAACTCTCGTAGTGTCATTTTGTTCAATTACATCTCCACAATCCAGAAATGGTGCAAGCTAATAAATAAGGAGCCTACTTTTTTAACAAACCAGCAAGCTCACCTTTTTCATGCATGGAACTCAAGATATCGCATCCTCCGATCAACTCACCATTGACAAAAATTTGCGGAAACGTAGGCCAACTGCTATACTTCTTTAGAGTTTCCCTCAATCCATAATTGTATTCTTCATCAAGAACATCAACGCTCTCGTAATCTACGCTTTGACTTTCGAGAATGCCAACTACCCTTTGAGAGAATCCACACAACGGGGCACTTCGTGATCCCTTAATAAAAGCCACCACCGTATTCTCCTTCACTAACCGGTCGATAAGGTCCTCTAGCGGAACTGTAAGCTGCATGTGGCGGCCAGGCGTAAGGCGGAGATCAGCCTTCTTTTTTGGTGGCTGTTTGACCCATGTGGCGTTCCCTGATTCATTTCCGGGCGGAACCTTTCCAGTAGTTTTTATGTGTTCTTCCATCCACGATTTCCATGCTTCAGTTAAGGTCGTTCTATCAGGTTCATCGACTACTCCAACCTGCAATATCATTCATCATTAACTCATTTTCTTCCCAGTTTGAACAATTAAATTCTACTAACAACTTTAGTACCAAGCTTTATATACAAGTTCCCTCCAGCAAACCATTTAAAAATAGACTCTATCCAAGGGTGTAATCGAATTGAATCAAGTAGAAACACTGTCAAACTCGACTCAGCTCAACTCTGAAATTCAAAACCCGAACTCAATCAAGTTGTATTATAGGAGATCAAATTCGAATTCAAAAGAATAATTTAAATCCGTGATCTAGCCGAGCCAAGTAACATCAACTGGACTCCGCACTTGACTCAAGTAATTTGAACCTGATCTCGACTCAATTAACGTCAAGTGAAAAATTGAATTCAATAGGAGATTTCCAAACACATGATGATGATAATTTAATGAAATTCAATTGAATTCAATTCTAAGCAGCAATCTACTAGGTCGTCGTGGGTTCAACTCCGCTCACAATCGCTCTCCTCCCCAATTATCAGAAAAACCTAAGGGTTTTAAATAAATTACGGCCAAAGAAAAATCATAATCCTTTAATTCTACGTGAAGCATAATTTATCAATTAAATTTAGCAGAAAATCATCAACAATCCCCTAATTTTCCATTGAAACCAGCCAAACAGATTCAATTAAAACGCCTTTCATACCTTAACGGAGCAGCATAGCTCCGGCACGGACTTAAGGTGAGAGAAGACGCTAGCGCCAATATTCCGTGAAATACCAATGAATTGAACGTCATTATTCTTATCATAAACGGCGTATACGCCAGATTCAGGCCCTAACTTGGGGGAAAACTTGTCGGCCGTCAAAGGGACGGTAACTAACTCCGTTTCCGAGAGGCTCTTAACGGCGGCAGAAATAATTAGAGCACGGTGTTTAATTACTGAATTGGAGGGTTTTTGTAAGGAGATGGAAGGGAAAGGGAGGGAGGGTTTGGCATGAGAATAAAATGAAAGTGTAGGGGTATTTTGGGAACGATTAGATAGTAAGTGAAGTGATGAAGAAATGGTTCGGACCGGAGAGAGGTTGATTGTGGCCATTGATGATGGGAAGTGGAAGGATGGTTGAGAAACAGAGACTGAATTTGGATCAAGTGAAATATGGTATAAATGGGCTTTGTTTGGATTTGAAAGCTGGGCTATTGGGCTGCAATTGCATGTGGACGAAGGATCAATTCACCCCTCAACTTAGTATGAAAGATTAAAAAAGGGGAAGTTTAGCAAAATACCTAAAAAAACTAAAAGTATTTGCAAAATTTAACTCATAAACCGAAAAGTTTATAAACGTACCTAAAAAATTTAAATATTTATTTTTTTACTCCGCAGTTGCAAACAGTTTCAAAAAACACAATTTGAAACCGTTTTACAAAACATTTCGCATACAGTTTCAAATAGAGTTTCAAACGGTTTCAAAAAAATACAATTTGAAACTATTTTATAAATCTTTTCAAAAACAGTTTATAATAGGGTTTCAAACGGTTTATTAAAAAATAATTTGAAACCGTTTTCAAAAACAGTTTCTAATAGAATTTCTAACGGTTTCTAAAAAACAGTTTCAAATACAGTTTCAAACAGTTTACATCGTATTTTTATAAATTTTCAGAGTAAAAAGGTAAATTTTCGGAAAAAAAGGTAAAAAAATAAATTTTCAATGTTGAGTATTTTTATAAATATTTTTAAAAAACTGAATATTTTCTGCAATTTCCCTTAAAATTTGAACATTAAAATTAGCTACTTTTTCAAAGTGGAAAAGAGTTTTGAGACAAAAAAATTTCTCAAAATGGAAAACTATATTGAGACAGAGGGAGTAATATAAGATCTACCTAGATTTATTTAATATTCCCGTCAGATCTACTGAAATTTTAAATTTTTAACCTAACACGAGTACAACCATATAAGATATGTTTAAGTTCACCTAAGATCCACGTCAGATTTGCCTAAAATTTTAATTATTTAATTAACATGAATATAATAATATAAGATTTATTTAGGTCTATTTGAAATGCACGTCATATTCATCTAAATTTTAAAGTTGATTTGACATGAATAAAATAATAAAATATGTGGATAAATCCATGTCATGTCCACCACTGTAATTCAGGGATTGTTAGTTTCATCTAAATTTTAGATTGTTGATTTGAGAATGAATAAAACAGAACGAAATCCACGTCAGATCCACCATCAGACTCTGTGACCAATCGTTAGAATCTAGTGATCAGTTAAAATTCAGAGAATGATAATGGTCCCCATCGGCGGTCGGCGGTTGTTTAACAGTGGTTAATGGGGACAATCTAATAGTGATCAATAGTGGCAGTTTTAGGAGCTAACAATCACCCATGGCCCCTGATCTTTAGAGCTACGGGCGCTAAACCCTCTGATGTTTTAAAACGGGCGCTAAACCCCTTAAGATTTGTGTCGGCGCGCACCATGGCCCTTATGGACGAAGATACCCCTGACGCCGTCTTTTCTGGTCAACTTACATTTTTTATTAAAAAAAAATTGACGGCGCCACGTCAGCAAAATACCTTAAAACTTTAAAACACCCAAAATACCCCTAATTTAATTTAGAAAATAAAAAAAAACAAATCCAACCTAAACCACTACCCTAACCCAACAGCCGACCGAACCACTACCCCATCAACTACCCAATCACCGCCGGAAAATTTTCCGGTCATCTTCTCCGATTTGAAGATGACTGGAAAATTTCCGGTCATCAACAAAATCTGTTCGCGCAAATCTGTTCCTCTGAGGAACAGATCTGCATTTTCGATGACCGAAAAGTTTTCTGGTCATCTTCGAATCGAAGAAGATGACCGGAAAATTTTCCGGCGGTGGTCGGGTAGGGGTAATGGTCGGGTTAGTTGTTGGTTTAATTCATTGGATTAGATTAGATTGAGTTGATTTATTTTTTTTGTCTTTTTCTAAATTAAATTAGGGGTATTTTGGGTGTTTGAAATTGTTAAGGTATTTTGTTGACGTGGCAGATGATGTGATAGTGTCAGATTTTTTTTAAGAATGTCAGTTGACCAGAAAAGACGGCGTCAGGGGTATTTTGATCATATTTAGGCTTAGAGGGTCTAGTGAGCACCGACACAAAGTGTTGGGGGTTTAGCGCCCGTTTTTAAACATCAGGGGAGTTTAGCGCCCGTAGCCCTAAATATCAAGGGTCATGGGTAATTATTAGCCCAGATTTAGGTAAAAGGTCACTAATTTTGAGATGACCAAACTATTTTTAAAATTTAAAACATTGCATTTTATTATCAATTGCGACTAAACTTTACAAATTTTACAATTATGTTTAATTTGAAATTTTTTTATTTTTGTAATTATGTCCAAAACTCAAAAAAAAAATTAAAATAGAAATATTTACGTTTTTTTATCAATTGCGACCGAACTAAATTAAGTTCATATTTTAATATACATGGAAGGAAAATTTAATTTCAACATAAACATTAGTAGAACATGATTGAATATTTTTTTTGTACTATAATGAAGGGAAAATAACCGAATCAGAAATTTTCATATCTAAATAACACATTTCTACACCATGATTGTAAATTAAACTCTTCCATTTCCTTTGGAAAGGAACTTTATACTTTGAGGTCACTATATGCATACCTTATTTTATAGAGCTAAATCTATTTTAGAAGCGACAACATGCTCTCCCCATTACTCAATCTTGAACAGATTTAGATATTAAATTTAATTAACCTTAACCTAGCTACTTTTTTTAGCAATATACTATAGTTAATCACTTAATCCCAATCCTTTTTCATTATTATCCTTGATTTCCTACATAAATCATCAATGATTCTTCAGTTTATCAGCTGATTTCACATTCTTAGTGATAGTAATGGCCCTTAACCAATTAACCATAATCGTTTTTTGAAGATAAAACATCTCTGTAATGTAGATTCAGTTCAGATTCAATTGACTTCGTTCCTGTGTGTAGTAGACATTGCAGCTACTTTTATGTACTAGGGTGGCGTGTCTAAATCAATCAAAATGATTTTTAGCTACTATTATGCACTGAATATAATACTATTATTATTATAATAATAAATAAATTTTAATAGAGATAGTTATTATTAGGCCAAAGGGTCATTTATGCTCATAAAGTTTGTCTTCAGAATCAAACAAACCTTCAACATTCTGAAAGATTTAAATAATGCCCCTCATGTCTACAAAAAACAGCCAAACCAAATGGAGCCATTGTTATCGAATATAACTTTTTTATTGCTGATAAAGGGCGAATTATCTTTTAGATCAGTAAACATATTCACACCTCAAACTATTTTGTTCACAATATGCATAAAAATCCGTTGTCTTAAAATGGTTAACATAAATTAATTTAACAGTTGAATTTTAAACATTGTAAACTTTCCAACCGATAAGCTATAGATCAAACTGTATGAACGCTAGACAGCAATCTGTAAGGTCGTGAATTTGATTCCTCCCACAAGCGCACTTCCTCTCCCAATTATCAAAAAAAAAATCAAAAAACAGTATTGATTTCAAAGAGTAGGGTATTTCCAATTGTAAACCTTTATGTTTCTCCTTTAAAAGCAAATGGAGAAGCTACAATGCATGGTTTGGGTTACGAAAAGGTATAGTATTCACTATTCAGTATCAATCACCCAAAGTAAAGTCTGATAATATGTCAATTTTGAACACATTACAAATACTAGCATAAAAATATGTACTCAGTATTTTTGTCTATCTAGAGATCATACTTAAAAGGATGTCAGGCTCTCGCTCCATGAGTATTGAAGAAGGTATCTATACGGTACAAACCAAAAAACCAAATCTGATTCAATTTTGATATTATAAAAAAATTGATTTTCAATTCCATTCGGTTTTGGCCATAAATAGAACTTTTAGATAAGTTTCATTTCAAATCGAACCGAATCGGCTAATTCTGTTAAATTTCGACAATATTCATTCCCAAAAGATTTCGTTGGGTGCAATTTTGAAATAACAAAGTAACAATTCACTTTGAACCAAATGCACACCCTAAGGGATCTAACATGCTTCATATGATTATACGGAATAGATAACTAAACCATTCTTTTCAAAACTGAATAGGTGAGGCCACCGACTTCCAATCAACCATCAGTTCCATTATTGGTTCAACCATTGGTTCCATTGTCGGTTCAATCCAGTCGGACCAAATTTTGGTTTTCAAGATTAGTTGGACCGAACAGCTGGCCAATTCTCGATTCAACCAATCGATGTGGTTTTTAAATCACTGATTCACACAACTTCACAGAACATATCAGTCGAGTAATGCTAGTATGAGGCAAGAAAAATGTGCTCCAAAACATACGTATATAGAAGTCAAAATAGAAAAGAAGACAAATGAACGGAGTTTAAAACTTATGCAGCAAGAAACCTTTCCTTACCTAAAGAACTTAATTTATGGGCAGTACTTACATGAAAGCAACAGTAAGCAGCAAATTAGTAGTTAGGGAGCTAGAGATATAGCTTATACTAATAGAGAAAGAAAGAACACAAGGAGCCCAAGATGTATGCTTTCCAACTTATTTCCTAACCTCCATTAAACATACTTTAAAAAGATGTTTAAACTTTTAAAAACTAAACAAACCCATTAATGGCTTTACCTTTACTCTTACTCAAGCTTCCATAAAATCAACTTCCATAGAAACAAACCAATGATCAAGTCTTCATCATTCTGTTGCTTCCAGTACAGCTCCTTAACCCGCTACTTCATTATATTTCCGCTCCTCTTTCTTCGAAAATGAGCTTAGCTCCTTCTCCATCTGCTACAATGAAACCTCCAAGAGGAAAGCTACCGCTTTCCGTCGTTGCCATAGTGCTATGCAGTTTCGCGTTCATTGCTCTCTTGTATACAGACACTTCCCTTTCGTTTTTCAAGCTAAAATCATGCCCTAGGCGAAATGCTGCTAAAAAGTCAAGTAAGTGAAACACATAGCTTTAGTATCTAGATGTATAAAATAAAGTCTCATGTCGTCAAATGTGTGTTCATTATCTAACAGAAGACGGAATTGCAGAGGATAATCTTAAAAGCTTTGAAATGGATGATAGATTCGAGTTCGACCCGGAAGAGTGCACTGTCAATACTGGAAAGTGGGTGTATAACAAGACGCTCAAGCCTTTGTATACTGACAGAAGCTGTCCATATTTAGATAGGCAAGTTTCTTGTGTCAAAAATGGACGACGAGACTCCGATTATCGTCGTTGGGAATGGCAGCCAGATGACTGTACCATGCCAAGGTGGAGAAGCATCTATTATAAGAATGTTTTTTTTTTGCCGGAAATTATAAGAATGTTTGCATGCAAGAACAGAGCATAAATTCAATTAATTTTTTTGATTTGATCTAACAGTTACATGCAATTATTATTTTCGTGCGCAGATTTAATCCAGAGCTTGCGCTAAAGAAACTTCGAGGGAAGAGGCTGTTGTTCGTAGGGGATTCATTACAAAGGGGGCAGTGGCAATCATTTGTATGTCTGGTGGAATGGATTATACCAGAAGACAAAAAGAGCATGAAAAGGGGTCGCTCTCATTCAGTCTTCAGAGCCAAGGTATGAACTAGACTCAACTATCTTGATGTCTTTCAAAGCAAATTGCATAGGAGAAATAATTTCAAAGCAAACTTTATGTTTATTAAAATTTCTGATCATCATGTTGCTAAAAGGTGCTTCAATTTCACACTAAAGCAGAAACATTAAGCTAACGTTTATGGTCAATGCTTCAGGAATATGATGCTACCATTGAGTTCTACTGGGCTCCTTTCCTTATCGAATCCAATACTGATCTCAACATCATAGCAGATCCAAAGAAGAGAATAATGAAAGTAGATTCCATTGAAAAGCATGCCAAAAACTGGGGAGGAGTGGATTTTCTCGTATTCAACACCTATGTTTGGTGGATGAGTGGTCTTAGGCTCAAGACATTGTAAGTTTCTTAATTTAACATAATTAAAAGCTATGTTTGGTAAACCTTCACAATCACAAAAGGCAAGAAAAACATTTACCAAACTAAGCATAAATTAAGCAATGCCTAGGCTAAAAGATTACGTGTTGTTGAGTGCAGATGGGGTTCATTTGCAAATGGGCAAGAAGGGTTTCTAGAACTGGATACTCCAGTTGCTTATAAAGTAGGCTTGAAAACCTGGGCAAACTGGGTAGACTCAAATGTTAATCCCAACAAAACTCGTGTCTTTTTTACAACTATGTCTCCGACTCACACAAGGTTTATTCTCTACAGTCAGCAATCAACTTCTATTTTGCTTAGCCTATAGATAAGTGCATAAATGGTAACATGCTGTCGCGTTTCCTCTATGTGCAGAAGCGAAGATTGGAATAACACAAATGGGATAAAATGCTTTAACGAAACTAAGCCAGTAATGAAGAAGAGACATTGGGGAAGCGGCTCAGATAAAAACATGATGAGCGCAGTAGCTAGCATAGTGAAGAACATGAAAGTTCCTGTAACAGTCCTCAACGTTACACAACTATCCGAGTATCGGATCGATGCACACACATCAGTATACACAGAGACCGGAGGGAAAGTGTTAACAGATGAACAAAAGGCTGACCCACTGCACCATGCAGATTGCATACATTGGTGCTTGCCAGGAGTTCCAGATACTTGGAATCAAATATTTCTTGCATATTTGTAGCCTTAATTAAAATAAAATGAAAGAAAACAAATTCATGTTTTTCATCAATTAACTGTAAAAATAGCACGAATTTTAAAAAAGTTCGCATTATAGAGATTCTTTCCGCATTATAGAAATTTCGCATTATGCATACAACGGCACTAAAAAACGACATTTAGCCTGCATTAGCTTGTCAGATTCAAGCAGTCATGCTAAACTGATTATAAACTCAAATAATTTACAAATGGATAAAATTTAATAAGCTTTCTAATCTAATCTAATCCACAAAGTTAGGTCTATCACATTGATTAATCAGAAAGATAAAAAAAAAAACAATATCAAATTCCAATCATTCCATACGATAAACCAAAATTACTGCTCAATTTCCAATTACATTTTCCACAGGCAGCATCAAACAAATAACTAAAAATAAAAACAGCGAAATTAGACTGCGAGAACCTGCGATTATTGAAGAGATGAAGGATTATGAGACGACGGAGAGGAAGCGGAGGAGGAGGAGGCTGCCGCTTCTTGTCGGAGTTCCTTAACAACGGTAGCTAAAGCTTCCGGGTTTAAACCCAAATCACATAACCCGATCAGCACTGAGAGAGTGTGTCTGTCGAGGCCTGTGTCGAGTATGTTTGACATCTGATACGCTAAATCTAGCGATTCTCTTGCACTTCTTGCAGCTTCTGGATCCATCTCCTTCGATTTTTAAAATTCTGCAATCACAAAATTTCTACTCTCAGTTCAATTTCAATTAAAAAGCTTCTCGCAGAACCTTTTTATCAAAAGCCCATGGGCCCGAAGAGCCCTAATAAACGCTCTACTATATAAACAGCCGAGGCGGCTTTTTCGCCACGCTTAAATTTTGGTTTTCCGGTAGCTTCCGGAAGAATTTGACGTGCCAATTCTTTTTCGCAGGTAAAATTTAAATTTTTTTTCTTTGTAATTGAAGATGATTCAAGAATTTCGCATATTCACCTAATTTCATTTGTTAATTTCTGATAATTTTATGTTCAGATTGACGCTAGGGTTAGTCGATTTTGTAGGTTTTGTTTGGTTAATTTAGAAATGGTTGGTTAACTGATTGGAAAAGCCTATTGGTTTTGTTAGATTGATCATTGATTTTTTGAATATGTTTGATATTTGCTTGGTTGCTAGAATACGAGAGACATGGCTGGCGGGAATTTCATGCATAGAGTGATTTCTTACTTTGTCAATGAGGTTGTCGTCAATGGTCTTGCTAACAGGTATATTATTTAATTCCGTATCGTGTTTTGGATTGAGATATGCTTCTTTCTCTGACCGATGAGGATCATAACAATAAATTCCTTATGGGTTCGTTCCATTGAAGCTAAATTGTCTCGTGTCTTTTACTGCTAGTTTTATCTGCGGTGCAAATTGTTGAAATGCACTGTAGCTTTTAAAGCGCGAGAAGATTTTGTAATTCGATACCTTTTTCAGTTTGTGAATTATTGCTGATAGCTGATGAATTACTATGAGTGAGATGATGATGATATGCTTTGAAGCTTCTGTAATAGGCTGTTGGGAGTAGCCCATTCCTGAACAGTTTGCTTCGTGAAGCCAAAAGTCTAGAATGTAGATCCTTCCGAGTTTTATTACCTGTAATGAAGCAATAGAAATTTGCTGCAAATGTTGTATTGAGTTCTTTTCCCTCAAAATCACTAGGAGTGGATTTTTAAAATGTAATGGTATTTTTTCATCAAGATTGTAACTTATGCACCTATCAACCTGTACCATTGCTAGGGTTCAGTTGAATACCTCTGTTATGGATATGCTTTTGCTATTTCTTTATAGTATTGCCTATTTTAACTGTATAGGGTTATAAAATTAGCTGAGACAATGCCATCAATTAACAGCTGATGCTTTTTGTTGTCTTGGTCTCCCAGTGGATATTTTTGATATTACAAGTCTCTTTTCCAAATTTAAGTTTTCTTTTCTTCTTTTCCTTGAAAATCTGCAAATGCAGTTGAGTTCATTGCTCTTGCCGCTGAGTTTCTCAGCCATTGTTTCTAGTTGGTGGGCTTGTTTTTAGTTTAAACGTTTGACAACTGAGGCTTTGGATGAAAAATGCTTCTGATTTCTAACAATTTTATATCTCCTTTGTGGTTGAAGTCCTGCATTCCAGAGATTTGCAGTGAGGACTTCTAGGAAGATGGAGGATATCTCAAGCATTGGTATGCCTGCGCTTACATAAGTGTAAATATTCGTCTGCTTACATTATTGTAAATTTGAGTTGCTCTTGAACTTAATTTTGCTGGCTCTGCCTTGTTAATTCAGCTGAGAAGAAGAGGCGAGAAATTGCAGAACAATTGAAAGACATGTCGAAGAATATGGATGTGAGACAGTGTCATATATATAATGTTTTCAATCTGTTCTACTGTTAAATTGATTGCTGCTAATTTTTTGTCTGATAATTTTCTGCAGTCCTTTAAGAACCAATGATGCAAGTGTGGTAGCCACCGTCTTGTGTTCCATGTGTAGACGCTAAGATGCCAATTGGAAGCTAGAGATTTGTAAATTAAGGGATGCCACTACTATGCTGGCTATTAACTTGATAAATTTATGTGGTGTTGAAAGTTATCACTTGTAGCTTGTGTTTTGGGGATTGGGTTATTATGGTTCAGTATACTATAGGGCTTTTGATGTTTTTCCGGCTAGATATTCTTCCCGATTGACCGTTGGTAGCTTGTCTAACGCCCATTAGAAGCAGAGTGTGCTAAATACAGATTGTATCTATTTGTATCTTCTGTCCAATTATGTGATTCTAGAGTCCTGGAGAGCACATGAAACAAGTGTTCAGTCATAATCTAGTGCAATGCCAACAAACAATCCATTTATGAAATTATGATGGAAGAGAAATGTTCTTGTTAGTTGATTATTTAAATAAACAATTTTTGAGCGCACTGTTTTTTTTTCATTCACTTCTAAATACAAATTTGAGAAGAAGTTCTGTATATATAGTTTGGTGTTACCAGTTGGGTTGCATACTTGGCATTACTTCTCCTCTGCTTTAATAAAACCGGGACAAAGGGTTGCGATTATGGATATATCATGGCGAATTCTTAAAAAATAGTGTAGGTTTTGAAAAATTTGATTGAATTAATTTTTCATGAAATCAGATTTATTCTTCAAACTATTTGAACTCGAGTTCTATAGAGTTAAAATTAATTGTTTTGTAAAGGAGTAAAAAGAATGTTTGAGCCCCAAGCCACACAACACGATCTACAGTTATTTAAACAAAAAAAAAGACGTGCAATTAAAAGCAGAAAAACAAGGAAAAGCCCTGCCCATAGGGTTTTAGAAACAACAGTGCAGGCGTAGTAGCTTCATCAATGGCGACGACTGCTTTATCAAGAAACGCAAATTATTTACGCAACGCCCGTCGTTTATTCCATTCTCGCATTCTCGGCCGTCCATTGCCGCCACCGTCCCCAGTATCACCGCCGCTGCTCGAGAATCGAAACCTCTCGCTGCTTCGCTCGGTTCGTTTTGCAGTATCTTTTTTTCTCTCTAGAAAATGAAGTTGTAAATATGATTATTTGATTAATAACTTTGTTTCTGTTAAATTCATTTTAATTAGGTTATACCTATAAGTGTAGGAGTCGGCCACTCTCAGAGGTTTTTATCCACTATAAGCGACTCCACCGTCACCTCTAAGACTTCATCATCACAATCTGAAGATACTAAATCCTCGTCGGATGCCGGTGGAGGTGAAAATTCCAGCAATTCACAGCAAGATGCTGGGAAATCTGTGCGCGGCGGGGTAAAAATTCATCATCTTCCATTTTTTTGTTTTGTTTTGTTTTGATTTGATAATTATATTTATTTAATGCATTTAATTAAAATTCAATTTTTTCAAGTTGAAATGAAATTCAATTTTTTTGGAGTTGATTTGAAATGAAATTCAATTTTTTGAGTTGAAATGAAATTTGATGTGTTGGTTACATGACACTGTTTGTTTGCAGCCGGTTTCGTGGTTAAGTTTTCTGTTGCTGGTGGCTACTGGAGCTGGAATTATATTTTACTATGATAAAGAGAAGAAGCAGCATATTGAAGGTACAATTCTAATGGTGAGTTGGGATTTTTTTTTTCTTTGTTTTTATCTGTCCGATACCTTTAGAAACTAGCTAGACAGTAATATAATAATTTATGAAATGTTCTTAGGTTAGTGTTACCCTTGAACTTAAGTTTCGCCTCAAAATGACCTAGACGTTTGAGTTTGCGACATCTTTAATTTATCACTCGTCTGTCTCAGTTCTGGAAGAGGTTCGCTCAGCTCATTTGTAAAGTTCGAAACAAGTTAATTTTCTACTCTAGTTGAGGAAAACCCTTGGACGCAGCAGCAAAAGCTGCTCCTGTGGTGATCTGCTGGTCACAAGTTGAAGTCGTAGGTAATGGTTTTGAGGTGTGGAAACAGCCGCTTAACAAAATTCAATTGGAAGGTTGCACCTGCTCACCCTCTGGTGATCTGCTATGTTGAAATGTTTGGCTATTCTTTGATCTATCACATAAAAACTTTGTGGTTTACTTTTTAGTTTTGTACCTAGCATTATCTGCAATTTTTTTATTACATGTTAAAGCTGCTAGTAGCCAAATGCTTATTAAGATTTATTTAAATGCATTTCCCCCTTATGAGAATGAATGTTAGATTGAAATTGGGTTTTCCCCTTTTGAAGTATTATGCTGCATTTCACTTTCATGATTTGAGGAGTTCTTTTCTTTCCAGAAATAAACAAAGCTTCCGAGGCTGTGAAAGAAGGACCATCTGCTGGAAAAGCGGCCATTGGAGGTCCATTTAATCTCATCAACCATGATGGAAAGGCTGTAACGGAGAAAGATTTTTTGGGGAAATGGACGATACTATATTTTGGTTTCACTCACTGCCCAGATATTTGCCCGGATGAGCTGCAAAAGCTAGCAGCTGCAATTGATAAAATAAGTAAGCTGCTCGTGTTTCAGTTGATGAAATTTGATTTTCTGCACATAGCTACATAATATTTACGAGTTTAAGTAGTTTTTCTTTTCTCTTTAGGACCCATTAGGCAATGATATGTGCTGTTTATTACCTTCTGATTTTGGGAGAGTCTAGAGGCTGTATTTATGCTTGGAGAAAGATATAAATATAGGGCTGATGTCATTTCAGTCTAGAGGTCATAGTTCTGTGAATAGGTCTCCCAATAATAAAATAGGCCTCCTACGTCATAGCAAAATGTAAAATATACTTTCTTCGCCATGCATGTTGTAATTGTCAAATTATCGTTACAATTTAAATGGCCATTGAGTAGTTAGTTGAAAATAATTAATTACGTCGAGCACACTATTGGTGGTAGTTTCCCATGAAGGAGTTCTTTTAACCTTTTGCTTCCTAGTTTCATATGTGAAAATTTAAGTTTGCAATCCTGTTATTTGCCTCGATGTTTAGCTCCACATTTCCATCTTATATATGTGCATTTGGCGTGAATGTCTCACAACCGCCACAATTGCTTTGTTCCAGATTTTGACTTTCTTTTCTTGTTTCCATGCTTATAGAGGAAAAGGCAGGGTTTGAAATTGTGCCTGTTTTCATCTCGGTCGACCCTGAGAGGGACACTGTTGAGCAAGTGCATGAATATGTCAAAGGTGCTTTTAACATATTCCATGAAGACACTGTTGATATCCTCATATTTTATGTAATCTGATTGTTGAGTTCACATATAATTCTTCTCTCTGTTCCAGAGTTTCATCCTAAGTTGATTGGGTTAACTGGAAACCCAGAAGAGATAAAGAAAACTGCTCGTGCATATCGTGTCTATTATATGAAGACAGCAGAAGAAGATTCAGATTATCTGGTTGATCACTCCATTGTCATGTATGTACTTTCTATTTTATTCCCATTGGGAGTTTATTTACCCTTTTTGCATTAATTCTGAAGAAGCCATAGGAATCTTATTAAAACAATGTGCACAATAATAGTCTGGGTTTGGAATGTATAAAAGAGGGTGTGATCATTTGCAGGAAGGTTTTGCTGCTGCTTTTTCAGTCATAGTTCCATAGAAATTGAAATGGATTACTGGATTTGATTGTTGTTCACTAATAAATTTTCCAGTTCTCGAGAAAAAAAGTGTGTTGTCTTGTAACTGTATTAATACTTGAAAAGGATTTGGAAAACAATTAAGAGTCTTTTTTCTGTTGTTTCTCTTAAAATATGTTTCAGTTGGTTATTGCATTTTGTTGGGTCGTCGCCTGCATTTCAAAAGAATCGCTGCAGCTCTTGTTTTTGAACTTATGGTTTTGAACTTGTGCAGGTATTTGATGAGTCCTGAGATGGGTTTTGTGAAGTTCTTTGGGAAGAATAATGATGTGGATTCACTCACTGATGGCGTTATTAAAGAGATAAAGCAGTACAAATCCAAAAAGTAGAAGGAATTTATGGAGGGAGCACTTATAATTCTCTCCACCATTTTTCTTATTGGATAGTTTTCTTGAGATTGAGAATTATATTTATTGTTGCTTATGATCGCTTCCTATAATATAGAAGAATCTTTGGCGGATTTATTGTATTTTCCCTCGAATATTTGTGAAATAATATGCTGCTAGTGCTACACATGTGGCTTCCCCAAGCGCAGTGGAGAATTTCCTGGATTTCTATATGATCTTGGAGGCCCTACTACAAACTTTTTGCCCCATTTTTTTGCGAAGATCTAAATATTAATGCCTCTTTTTCTAAAAAAATTGCCAAAAATACAGGGTGATTGTTTGTATTTATTTGCAAAATTAAGTAAGGAATGGGAATATAATTATCCCTTCAATAAGAATCATGTATTCTCTCCTTAACTATGAGAATGAAGAGTAATTCTTTTGAAAATCAAATAAATATAATTATTAAATAAAGAAAAAAATATTTTTTAGAAAAAGAAAATAAAAGGTAAAAGAAATAACTTTATAAAAGTAAAATAAAAATTATGTCTTTTTTTGAATAATTTTTTTCAAAATAAACAATAAATATATTTTTAAGTAAAAATGCAAATAATTCATTTCTATAATTTATTCAAATTCATACACTAATTTATTGAACTAAAAAAATATATGAAAACCATCATTTTCATTTATCTTTAATTTCGATTTCCATTTCTAACTTTAAACTAAAGGGACCATTGTGTTAGTTGTTGATAGTAGCATCAATATTTGTTCAACCAAAGAAAAGCCAAAATCTCCTGGATGTGAGGTTTAAATACAAGATCTCGTGGGAGATAATCCCCACCAACTAGTACATCACACCCCCTAGTTAATATTAATATGTTTCTAATGGAAGAAGTGAATGGAGAAAACAAATTAAAGTTTCAAAAAAAATTGATATGTATTTTAAGCTTGCACAACATTGGTCAATTACAACATAAATCAAGTTTATTATAAAAATTACTTTGATCAATTAGCACCTGAGAAGCACGGAAACCGAAAACTCTCAAAAACTCTCGAAAATTCATAAAAAAATGTTTCGAGATGTTTTCATAAATAAAAAAATTAAATAGTTGTAAAAAACCTAAAATATTCTCAACAAATAATTTTTTTTAAATCAATTACTCATAATTTTTATTATTCATGTTATCTACAATAAAATGTCTTATTATGTTTGTTGGGTTGAATTATATTTGATTGATTTTGTTAATAAGCATAAATGTATATATAAATTTAATAAATAGAAAAATACTCTAAGACCCCTCATATTTATCATAATTCACAGTTTGATATCTTTTATTTAAAAAAACAAACAATTTGGTATCTCAATTTTAATTTTGTAAATTATAATGCCCTTTGGTTAGTTTCATCAATAATTTAATATTTACTTTCATTCGATTTGGTACCTTAATTTCAATTATATAAACAATTTGGTTTAATACTTACTTTCATTCGATTTGGTACCTTAATTTCAATTATATAAACAATTTGGTACCTCACAACGATTTGATACGGCAGTTTCATTTTCCCTTTACGTCATTCAGCAACCATGTTGCAAAATCTATTAAACTTGCAGCATTTGCCAACTTCACACCACAAGCAACATAACCCCGGTACAGGATATTCTGGGTACGACAAACTACACACAACACCGGCAATGCCCATAACATGTTTTTGGATAACATTGTTTTGTTATAAAAATAAATAGCATATTCTACAATATAAAAAAGGCACTCCGTATAATTTTATTTTTTTCTACCATAAATAACAAATGCTTAATTATTAGGAAAATACAACAAGAGAGTTTCAATTGCTAAACTGCGCCCAGCACAACAAAATTCAGTTGATGAGGAAAAACATGAATCCCATCAAAATTCGACAAACAGATGAGCCTTCTCTTCTTCGTCATGGATATTACTTATTACAGACTCTACTATATTCTAAATTCATCCTATGATTATATGGCATCATTTCCGCATTAAACTATCGAACTCACAGTTATTTCAGCCAGCATAAGGTCAGCATCTTGTCGCTGTCATAGAGATTCCGCTCTCAAAGTCAACAATGTTAGTTCTCCAACCTTGTTCAACTTTCCCCGAGATGTTCATCGATTATTGTTACATCTCGCTGAGTATAACCAGGGCAATACTTCCCTTGTCAAAAATTTACCGCGTCTTCAGAAATCTTCCATTTTCTGCATCTGACAACTCCGTTTATCAGAGAAGGAAAATGAATTGAGCGAAACAATAGGGAAACTCTAGAATACCTATATAATGGTGTATGATCACATCGAGGGACCAGGGAAAGTCCTCTATGTTTATTTGTCCACATCTTCAGGGATGATGGGATTGCCAAGATAAACTTGCCGCATCTCCTCCCTCCATATCTGCAAGAGACGTTCACCACATTTGGTTAATTCTAGTAAGGTTCACTGTTTTACGATGATTTTAATTTAAAAAAGAGGGTCATTACTGTATCACGGAATTCCAAACGGATATGAGGCACATTTGTCCTGTGTATGTCATTTCCATCTGGTCCCCTCTTGTAGTATGATTTACCAATCCAGTGGGACTGAAAGACAATTAAATAGAGACCATATTATAGAGGATTCATTATTCAAATCACCTCAACAAAATACAGAATAAACTGATCTCAGTGAATTTAAATTGCTAGTTTGAGCGGTAAATAAATAAAAAGATTACAGAAGATTATAAGATAAAATGTCTACTTAACTTTTACGATCTTAATAGTGCAATTTATAAAATTTATATTACAAGAAATGATAAAAAAAATCAGCAAAAAAGCTAATTTTGAAATGAAGAAAATAATAATAAATTAATTGGTTAAACTGCAACCAGATTTGTGATTCATTAATTTGGCTAAACCTTTAAACCGGTCAGTTAGATTAAGATTACCATTGCAAGTCGCAGTCCACACTTATAATTTCAGTAAAAAAAAAATATTCAGATGCATTCCCTTCAATTCCATTGATTAAATTTTGTGATGATAACATAATTTCAATAGATGATTCAATGTTTTGCAGAGACCATCGTACGCACTGAATATTCCCACTTCAGAAATTAATCGGTTTTTCTCTTGAGAAGCATAAAATTTAATAACAAAAAGTTTCTTTATATATAGGGATGGGCACCATACATCTTCTATCAATCTTAAGAAAAACCACATACCTTCAAAGCATGTGAGAAACCTGATTGGTAAACTGAATTTCGGGCAATCTCACATAAATCGCACGAACTTAACTTCCAAACCTGTCATGGAAAATTTTAAATCATCTTTTGACCTTTTAAAAAAACAGCTCAACTTAGACAGGAAAGAGAGAGCTCACAGAAGCAGCAATGCTATATTCTTCCACCAACGGTTCTTTTGTTAGGTGGATTTGGAGCGGATCATCTGTTGAAAGAGAAACATTGAGGCCACGTAGGAAAAACGTAGGGAAAGGGTTCCGATGATAGTCCAAAAATAATGAATTGTTGCTCAGAGGAGACATTGCTAGACCAATCTAATAAAGACATACCAGGATCGTCAAATTAAAATCATGAGAACTGAAGCCAGAAACCTCAGTTTTCATCCCAGAAAGAGAACAAATATAATACTAATAATAATAAATTACCTGTGCTAGGTAGTACAAATACTGAAGAACGGGAGATTTTCTCAGATTGATACCATGGGCTATGTTATGAGAAGTAAGAAATGTTGCAGCAAGGTGGTCAATGTCACCAGCCTGACAATAACAGCTATATGAGACCTACAAAATCTAGCAGCTAAACTTCGATTTACGCTTAAATTTATACCTCTCCAGAATGCGGGCGTAATTTGATAGTGGTCATGCCCTTCGATTCACGAAGCTGTAAAAGTAAAATGGCATCAATATAAATCAATATGTACAGGTATTTGCACCAAAACAAATAAAATAAAATATGCTGTTTCAGAGACTCTGCACTTAACACGGAAAAAGTTGCTCATTCAGATGAAATTTCAGAATAATGATCTCATAAGGAAAAAGAATAAAAATGGCAACAATGAAAAAACAGATTAAAAAGAGAGCGGTATACAAACTTTGACAAAGCATCCGCAAATAAGACCTTACAAGTATGAAATTTTCTCGAGGTACACTTACACACCTTGTTCAATGTGTATAGGTTTGCATAACAATAATACACATAGTATGAAAATGCAGGATTAAACGCATTGGTCCATTGAGCTGGTGTGGGCATATGCTTTGTGGGGCGTCTTTCAGGTTTGCTTTCATCGTCAACCAAATCCAATCCAACCACCTGATGATGTAATGAAAAAGACAAGTCATACTTTGTCCAATCAGGCAAAATTAATGTTAATATCTTGAAGTCTAATTCGACTTCCTCTCTCTAGAAGAATAAGCAAAGAGGGTGAAGTTACAGAGTTGAGGGGAAAAATGTTAATGGAAAATACAAAAATATAAAGGACCCAAGTTATTTTAGGCCTCACTTTATGCACATGATCCGCAGGCAAATTATTCTTTTCCTTTCAAATAGGGGTGAGCAAACCGAGTCAAACCATTAATCCGATCCGAAACAATCCGAGATTTATTTCGGTATGGTTAAAATGGATTGATTTGGTTTTGAATTTTAAAAAAATATGTTTTTTGGTTTTGGTTTTTACTATTGCTTAACCGAACCGACCAAAAAACGAACTTTAAAATAATATCATTAGTATTAATATATATATTATTTACTTATTTATATATTTATATATAAATATAATAAGTGTGTATATATACATATATGAAAATAATATATAAAGACTAAAATACATATATAAATATAAATTAATATATATTAATTTTATTATTATGTATAGTTTTTATCTTAATTTATATTAACCAAACCGAACGGAAGAAATTCTGTATAAATACTCGGTGTAGTTTGGTTTTTATTTTTTTTCCTTAAAATATGGTTTGGTTTTAAATTTTACTAAACCAAACCAAACCAAGCCATGCTCACCCCTACTTTCCAATATTTGGTACAGCCAGCGGTGAACTAGTTAACTAAGTTGTAGTTAATTTCTTTTCAATATTAGGTATGCCCAATAATGAACTTGTTAACTAATATTGTATAACATTATTCACATTGATTTTCCAACCTTCATCAACAATGCTTATACAGTGAAATTACTTTTAATGCATATGTAATTGGCTTGTTACAACACAGCCAATTGAGCACATAATATGTGCTTAGATAAAAATGAAAACCAGCACCAATAAAAGGCACCAAAAAAAGAACCTAGACACAAGAAGCAAAATAACAAGCTTAAAGGCACATGTAATTAAATGCCAGGTTGTAGTAATCTAGATAGATAACTTTATACGAAAATATAAATTGATAATCATATCTTAGAGCATTTGGCATATAAATTTACTAAATAGCAGATCCTACCAACAGAAAATGTCAAACCTGTTTTAAAAAAACATGCAACTGAGGATGTGAATCTGGATCCACAGTAACCTCAAAGAGCGGAATAAAGATATTGTCAAGAATATTCTGAAACGATGTCACAATTCCCATGTCCTTGTAGATATTGTACAGTCTTGGAAGCTGAAAAAAAGTTGAGAATGTTGAGCAATAAATAGTCAAAATAGATTCTGAGTTTTCTATGTAAGAATTGTGAATATGATAATATTAAAAGACCACAAATTCTGGGAAACAACGTTCGATATCCAGCATATCGTAGAAAATAGTAAGTTCCTTCGTGGTCAGAACTCATCATTAAGAAAACAAAATGAAATCCACAAAATCCCTTATCCAGAAACTTATTATTTCTTAAGCTTAACATTGATAAGGATAGCAAAAATTTATTTTAGTGCAACTTTCTTAAGCTTAACTTTGATAAGGATAGGTTCTGACCACAATTTATAGTCCTACCAAGTAGGAACAAGAACTAGATAATAGCTTCACATGCACAGATAACTTCCTAAAATTAAACATTGCTGACTTTCGATAAATATATGTTTCCACATTAAACTTCCCTATAGAAGTTTAGATGGAATGTTGGCCAGTACCTGAATTAACCAGACAACATTCTCACTGTACAATTCATTATTTACTATCCAGCTTGCCATTTGATCCCATTCGCTTTGCTTTCGACCATATATTGATATTCGATATTCAGCCATCTGTGCCAGCAAAATAATGAATCAGGCAAAAATAACCTATGCAGCACAGCCTATAGACATTTGCACAAAATTTGAAATGGAACTCCTGGGGAACATTTAGGGCCATGTTCAAAAATGAAGTCTCTTTGACAAATCAAGATCACAAATAATAGAGAAATATTCATATGTGCACGCATAACTATAATAAGATGGAGAAAATTCATCAATTAACACAAAGAAATTAAATAAAGACCTCACTCCCATTTGCCAAGAAAAAATTCGATTTCTTTACAACGCCAGAAAAGCTTATAAAGTCACACTTACGCAATGCAGTTACGATACAATCACAGACGATGTTCATACACATGCATGCCGTTATAAGCAAATATGATATGCCAACAAGTTAGAAACAACATATCATTGAGGTGTATTTTATCTGTCCAGTGAAGATAAATAAACTAATTAAGAACTTACACCATAAGCAAAAAATTAAAAAATCTTACATACAAATATTTTAGAGTTTCATACCACTAAAGACATACCATTCGCCTGTCACTTGGTCACCAGAATAGGTTAGATTGTGGGACATGAACTAACAAAGGTAAACTCCAGATTACATCTAATACAAACCACTCTTTGACATTTAAACAGGCAGAATATAAAAATCAAACAAAAGATGTGTTCCCTTCCACTCATGGTCATGGAAAAACCCCATATCTCAACATTCTATTATAAATTCTTCTGATCATTGGCTAGTAAATCCACGATAAAAAAGAAATTCATAAGAATTTATCAATGCATTGGACAAGAATGAACCTGATATTTACTTGCACCAAGATCAGAAAACACTTGTTTAGTCACCTCAGCAAGGAAACGTCCTGGCCATGAACATACAAGATAAGATAATGCTAATGAAAGCAGAATTGTAAATCAAAGAAGAAAAGAACCCGATTGTGCCAAAAGAAGAGGATGACAATTGAACAAGAATGGTTTAAAGAATCTACTACTGAAAACCCCACCCCAGGGACATGACCTGATTAAAAGATGACATACCTTGGATAAGATTATCCTGCTTAAGAAAGATCTCCCTGAGCCTACTCTGACCACATGGATTATACTTAAGGTTGAATTTGTCAAAACGATGAAATGTGCTCTTGTCAGCATGAACATCCAAAAGATCAACATTAAGATCATACCTAATTAGAGAAAAAAAAAATGTTTAGTTTCCTGGTTTTGACCATAGTATTTGCATAAATTACATATATATTTTAAATGAAATACAAGACACTTGCCCAGTCAAATCCAAGCTCTCAAAAACTTCTTTCAAAGTCAAGTATGTCCCATCACGAAATATTACAACCTGAAGAATGACATAAATTTCAAGACATCAAAAATGTTATGGAAGTCACAATTAGTTATTTTCTGTTTGCATGCTGTATAAACCTACGGTTAGTCACATCAGAAGATTATATATGGCTATGTTTCACACATCCAAACACATTAGCAGAGTATACAAGGTCTCACCTCATCAGGCTCTTTCCTCAATTTTGACTTTATGAATCTTAAAAGATGCTTCTGGTTCATGCATGCTGAATGGTGAACATGTGTATCAACCTTCCTGACATTATAAAAGTCCCGATGAGGGGCACTTTTTTGAGCAAGAAATTCCCTGTCCGCATTAAGCATCAGATGCAGATTGAATTTCTGACAGAAACGGGTAAAATGAAACATTAGTTATTTTTCCACATAGCACCATATTCTCATTTCTGTGAGTTTTACCAATCAAAAGAAGTTTACATACTTGTTCCAAAAGGTTCAACCGATGATGGCATAACGTTCTGATATTCCCAGCTGCAATAACTCTAAGTATATGATGCAAATCAGTGAAGAAGGTGGTTGCATCAGCCACAGGAAAGAGTTCTTCCTCAGCTACAAAAAATGTTTTGCTTAACACCCTGATGATAGAACAATTTCCTAAACTATACTAAACAAGAATGACGAAAGAAACTAAGATTCTTAGCTTACAATCTTTATTTGGATAAACGTGAACGACGCCATCTTGCATCTCAAAAAAATGCTGTGAAGAACGTTGATGATACGTATAAATAAAAATGAAAAAGAAAAAAATATGGGTTATTGTTCCGAAAATATATATGTATAGACTCACATCAGACTTCCCCTCTGAAGCGTAGAAGAAGGGCTCAAGATTAGGCTTTGGTGTCCCAGGGTCAGAAATGACTTCTTTCTCCCATGGAGCAGCTGCTTCTTGGAATACATACCTCTTTCGCAATTCAAGGCATTCTTGAAGAACTATATATGCCTCCACTTCATCAGGTGATGGCACCTCTGTTTAAAATTATAGATCCCAAAGCATGGATAAGAACAAGAAGAAAAAAATCAAAACATCCATGTTAAATAACACAAGAAGCATCCCCAAACAAAATAGAAACTACCCAAAATCTATCTGAAATTGAAGAAGCAGTGATTACCTGTGGGGCTGACTTTTAACCGTGCAAAAGTTTCATGTTCTGGTTCTTTCCTTAGAATATCAGCTGCAATTGGATCGGGCTGAACACCATGCAGGTCACCAGATACACTATGGGATCGAATCATGCTCGAAGCAGGTATAACAATCTGCTCCCCATTGGCATTAACATGTTCGACTACAGGACCCTGAAAATGGTAGGTAAACAAAAAAAAAACAGAGATCTTTAAAAATGTGCAGGGCATTATCAAAAAATCTCCAATTCCTGCCAAAATGGGCAATACTTTGTTCAAATATCCATCTGCAGACATTAGAGACAAAAAGATAAATTGCTCATGAAGATAAAAATAGGTAGAACTTCCTCATAGCACTAAGTAAGAAATAAGCACATAGTATTAGACTCACAGCATTCCCATTAGCGTGCAAATACGTAGTATCTAGCTTAGAATTGTCAGTCAGATTATCTTCTTCATCTGATCCTTCCATACTCTCAAATGCACTTGCACTAGCAACAGGAGATTTTGGAGATGTTGGTCTAATAAGACTTCTCTTCGGATGGCTAGCAGCTTTTCCTGAAACACAACAAGAGTACTTTTAATAAACAAAAAAAGGATACCAATCTCCCATTTTGCAATAAGAAAATTAACCTAAAAAATGACTATACTTTCAAGTCATTTAGCTCAAAATTATTAAACTTAATTGTATTAGACAGGTGTATATAAAAAAATTGAATACCGAGAGGTTCTGCAAAAACCAAGTGTAGTTGAAGAATGAATAAAGAAGGGTGAAGTGGACCAAGAAGCATACTTAATTTATCAAGTGGGATAAATCTTGTTATCTTATCAATAAACTCTGAGTCCTTTTCATGACAAATTAACCAAAGACTTTCATATTAGAAGATTTTCCATACTCATACAGTCCCTTTCGTCTTAGATTTGGACGTCCCCTGTTTTCACTTGGCTCAATACTGTTGATTCACCAAGTAAACAATTTTGTCTACCTTAAAATATCTCTATCTTATTGTTCACAATATAACAAAAAAGGAAAAATGATAGCAGCTTCGGCGATGCTGATTTATGAACAACTGTCAATGATTTTGACCTCAACAAATTGACTTCTCAGTTGAGGCAGTCCGGACATATTATCATGACAGACTTGAAAATAAGTATCATAACACCAGAAACCAGAATTAAAAATTTCCAAATACTTTGATACACACAATCACATTCATAATAAACTAATTAACAGTTTAATTAAGCATATATAGTGTCATTTTCTATAGAGAAGAATTTCTGATTAAATTATTAAGATTAAAAAATTCTGAATATCATCAAATAAAAAATTCAAGCCGAAGTTATACCACTCCGGCGAGAAATCAGACACCATACCTTCAGGCAACGTATGAAGCCGAGGTAATCCAACCGGAATACCATCAACATGAGCCGGACCAATCCATTTCTCATCTCCATCACCACCGCCGCCACCGGAAATGACAGTTACATCAGGCAAAGAAGCAGAGCTACGCCGGTAATAGTACCCGTTCCCCTTCCTCCTCCCGCCAGTACCACCACCACCGTCGTGCCGATTACGCCGTTTCTGCTTCAAATGGTGAGGCGAGACATCTCCTCCATCATCAGAGTTATAATCTCGCTCTCTGTCTCGCTCAACAGTTTTAGCAAACTCCAGTAACTGAGTTAGGGTTTTACGATGCATATAGTAAGCGGAAACCGCCACTAACGACGCTCCGACTAGCGCCGCCATCGCTAGATGCACTGTGTAATTAGAGTCCATAACACTCTGTAATTATTATTTATCAAAATGAAAATCAAAAATCGAATCGCTCTGGTTTTGGTTCAGTGTTGAGGAAGTTTGTGAACTCCTGAATAATAGTGGAGAGAAGATAGAGGGAGCAGTGTGGTTTGTGTTTTCGATCAAGACAAGTGCGGCTTCTGAAGATATTTATAGGCCAAGGGAACTGAGGTGGGAGATTTTTTTCTTTTTAGACAGTGCCTTGCCTACTTTTTAATGGTGGATAGATAAAAAATGTGCACTCAAACTGGCGGTCATTGCCGCTTTTACTTGAATCACGTTTTATATCCTTCTGTTTTTATTTACTCTTATTATAAACTTTTTTTTTAATTATAAATCAGTCTTTAAACTTCTTTTAAATATAAACAAAATCTTATTGTTTTTCAAATTAAATAAAAAACATTTCGTCTATGACTCTGGCTAAATGTCGTTAACTTGCAGACGTGGCAATTAAAAAAAAGTTTAAAAATATCTTTAATATTTAAAATAGTTACTAATTTTATATTTGTAAAATTAGCATTATTTTACCCTCTTCTTCCTCAATAACTCTAACTTTTATAAAAAAAAATTATTAACGATATCAAAATACAATTGTATCCATTAAAAATCAATTAAACCTGATTAAATAAATTAAAAATCAATAAATATAATTAAACATGTTAAATCTAATTAATATTTAATTAAACAAATTAAATCTTATGAAAATCTAATTATATTTTAATTTACTAATTGAACCACCGACACTCGACTCTCCTGAAATAAACAACCGTCTGCGCGCCGTGTTGATTCTCTCTTCCTTTTTAAACCTAAAAAATTTCAAAAAAATAAAAACAAACGACCTCTGCTGAGAATAGGCGAAGGTCTATTGAGAACAAACCTGTTTGTTCTCAACAGATCTTCATTCAACAGACCTTGTGAAGGTTTGTTATCAAAGAGACCTTAGATGGTCTGATGAGAACAGACCGCGACCTCCAGCCAGCGGAGATCATTTAATTTAAATTTTTTAGTTGATTTTAATAAAAAAAATTAATTAGAGTTAATTAGGAAGAAGATGGTGAAATTATATAGTTTTTTTTATAAATGTAAAATTGATAAGTATTTTAAAAATTAAGGGTATTTTTAAACATTTTTTCTAGTGTCACACCAATTTCTTAACGACAGTCATGGATGAAAGGGGTTTTTGTTCAATTTAAAAACTACGAGAATCTTTTGTACCCCAAAATGTTTGAGGGTTGATTTATATTTTTAAAAAAAATCAAAAAATTATTTGTACCTTATGCCAAAAACTTATACTGAATTTTTGATTATATTACAAATATAATGGTATGTATGTCATATAGAACAGTTTTAAAATTTATGAAATCAATTCCTTCTAAAAGCACTACAAATCTCCTTTTAAATGATGAAAACAAAAAAACCTTTCATCATTGATATTTTGAAATACCTCTTATGAGAAATTTAGAAATTTAGATGGAGTTTCACTACAAATTAGCTAGAGAGTATAAAACTGGCATACCAAAATTATTGAAAAAAATATTGAAAAGTCTTTGCAAGCGGTCTATAGAAAATTCATCATTAGGGGTATGATATACTGATTGGAAGTCCAATGTCGTACTTATCAAGAAATCAAGTGAAAAGTATAAATTATATATAGATTTTAGTGATTTGAACATGGCATTTCATAATGACAGTTGTTAAATCGCTTTTTTATTGAATTTTATGGAATTTACTTTTTAGACTGTTATTATTTTCTAAAACCATGTTCCATTAGCATAGCATTTTGAATTTTTAATGACTAAACCTTTTGTTTGATGATATTAGCAAACAAAATCTACTATCAATCAAGTTAGAAGCAAATTATAATTAGCATAAAAATATAGGTTGATTACATATAAAATTATGATTTTTACACCGAATTTTAAAAATAATATAATCTTTTTTAAAAAGTGTAAATCACAGACATTGCTTTTTATTATTTTTTTTTCAATTTCATCATTGGGCACAATTTTCGGTGAAATTTTGCTAACTTGAACATCCAATGAGTTTGACATGTGTCCCACTAAAAATCACCGACATTATTTTTAAAACATATAAAAAGTGGAGTATTTGTGATTGACACGGTTTAAAGATAATATTATTTTTAAAATTTATTATAAAAGTTATCATTTTATATGTAATTATTTTTTAAAATATTGATTTAGATGAGTTAATTAAAGGAGAGAGTGAGAAGGATGAAGCGGGGGCATAGGGAAATTCGTGTAAAGAGGGGAGTGGGTGATGCGTCTCTTTCGTTATCTGCAGCTTTGTGATGTGAAGATGCAATACACATGTTAAAGGAGTCCCATTTCCAACATTATTCTACCATTTCTACAATTATTCTACTTTATTTAAATTATTAATATTTTTTAACGTGTTTATTACGTGAATCATAATATGATTCGTTAATAATAATATAATTTTCATATTTTAGATAATATTAAATAATCATTATTTGTTAAATTATTTTTATGTTTATAAAATATTATATTAAGATATTAATAATAATTTATTTTATTAAGTAGTTAAAATTAAGAGACTATGAAATTTAATATATAACTAAATACTTCGCAATCCACTGAATTTATACATATCAAATATATTTTGAGCTTATGTTTTATCTTAAACTGCCTCAATGCAAGATTACCATTAAGATTATAGATTTTTTTAGATAGAATTATAACACGTTATTAAAAATATTGATAATATTAAAATATTATTATTCAAATGTGTAAAAAGATAATGAACAAAATTATAATATTGTCATCATTTTAATAATGTGTTATAATGTGATGTGTTCATCATCTAAAAAAAATTATGGTAGGAGAAAATGAAAACTGAGAAGAAAATATGTAAATTTGGATTGTGATATTTATTCCAACAAAAGTAAATATTTGCTCCCTACTACAGCATCATGTGCCTTTGGGTCTCCATAAGTTTGTATGCCAAAAAGTTAGATAACTTAAATGAGACGATGACCCATAAAATTAAAAGTTTTATTTTTTTCGTTTTAGTTAATCTAGTAGCAATTTTTTCATTTTAGTTAGTTTTCATTTAATTAAGTTTAATAATTCCTTATTTAAAATATAATTTTTTTTAAAGATCAAATAATTTTTTATTTTAAATAATTAAATAAATATTTAAATTAAATTTACAATTTTCTTATTCCAATGAAATTATATTATTGTAATAATAAAAAATAATACTTCCTTATATCAATATAATTATATCTTTAATAATTAAATAAATATTTTAAATTTCTTGATTTTTTTTATGAACATTTTCTTGAATTTTAAGTGGTTATATATCTTTTATGGCAGTTAAATTGTCATTTGACTTTTTATTTTCCATCAAATTTCAGTTGTTATCTAACTATTTGAATCATCCTCATATTTGTGGCGGAAAACGTTTTATTCTTTCCTTAAATTTACGATGTCCTTGTTGTTTCTATGTCTAAATTCAAATTCAGATTACATTTTCAATATATTGTAGTTTAACGTCGTTTTTTTATTAATTCAAATAACATGAGCGCTGGTCGTAAGTTCAATTCTCCCATAACGCTTTCTCTCTTCGATGATAACAAAAATTAAATTTAATTATTTAAAATAAAATAAAATAAAAGATGGAGCCCTACTTCATAAGAGATGGAATATTAGTGAGAATTGCGTTAAATTCCCGCAAACAAATTGCACCTCAACATTCTATCTTTTACATGATTCTCTTACAAAGATTTACAAACTTTTTTCTGATGTAAATTAATAGTTAATGTTTTCTAGCCGAAGATTAATGATGTTGGCCTATATGCTCCTTTTTGGCATTTGGTCACAACCACGAAGAATAATTCCCTAAAACGGAAAAGATGCTAATTCCAAGAATTTATTTATTCTTTGAATTTTATTATTTAATTCGTATTTACCAATTTATTGTATCATATGGAGTAATATGGTAAAAAATAATGGACTTATTTTTTTTAATAATTATAAAAAAATAAAAGTAAATAAATTGTATACTAAAATTATGTAAAGTTAATTTTTATCTCTTTTAACATGATATAAATATAAGATTTAAATTAATTCTTTTACTTCAAATATCACCTTTAATCTCATCTCCCAACCCGAGCAATAAAGCAGCAATTTTAGCTAAAATCATTTCCCCGTTCTTGGATTTTTTTTCATCCCATATTAAAGGCAAAAGTATACAGAAAATTTGTAGTTTTTTAAAAACCTTTAACTATTTTTTGGATAAAATTAAGCCACTTATATTTGTCATATGGTGCAAATTAACTCCTTACATTAATCAACATTAAAAAACTTGTTAATTACTGACATGTTTTTCATAACCTAATGTGTGACTCGAGGATCAAGTAAGCTCTCAACATTCAAAAAGGTTTAAATATATCCCTGACATCTTAAAAATTGAACAATTAGGCCCCCCGATTTTGACAATCATACCCCCAACGTCTCACTTATAAGTTAAAATCAGGGCCTGGATGTTCATTTTATAAGACATTAGGGGTATATTTGAATTTTTTCAGACGTTAGGGGCTCACTTGATCCTGTAGACAAACCTTAGGGGCATCAATGACCCTTTTTCCAATTCAATTTAAAAAAAGGAAAATAACAATAATAATTATAGTACTAATACTAATAATAGTAAAAAAGACAAAAAAAAAACATCTGGCAAATGGTTATAATATATGGTTAATTCTTTAAAAAATCATGATCTTTACACAAACTTTCATTTTAATAACGACTTTTAAAAGTTGTCATATAAATCTATGAACTTTCATTTTTTTCCAAATCTATCACCAAATTAATTTTCAATATATTTTTGCTAACGTGACGACCGAAATCCGGCTGATTTGAAAAAAAAATGAAAGGTTATGGTTTTATGTGACAACTATTAAAAATTATGATTAAAATAAAATTTCGTAAAGTCACTACAAGAATTATGCTATATTGTGACAAATTAAATTTTGACAAACTTAAATTTGTCACAAAATATACACTTTTTTTGACAAAATAATAATTAGTCATTAAAGTTTATATATTTGTGACAAAAAATAAATTGTCAGCTAATTTTGTCACAGGAAATGAGAAAAATTATAAATTGTGACAAAAATTATTTTGTTATAATTATTTATCACTAAATGTGTTGGCGCCAATAAATAGAACATATTTTGACAAAAAATAATTGTCAGCTTAAAGAATTTGATACAGTGTAACAAATAATTTTTGACATAATTTGTTTTGTCCCAAAATAATATATTTGTTTTGACAAAATAATAAACTGTCACAATATAAATTTCAAAAATAGTGAAAAAAACATGTTATATTAATTTGTGATCAAATGTTATTTTCAATAAATAAGATAAATTTAAACAAAAACATTTTCCTCACTGTAAAAATTATTTGACAAATTATTTTTTAAAAAAGCTAATTTTATCATATATAATATTTTTATTGTGACAAAAAAATAACTTATCATCAAATAAAATAATTATTTGGTAGATACAAATTTCAAAGTAAATTGTGACAACAAATAAAAAAATAAAACATTTTAATAAAATATTTATTATAATGTTTTATTTCCAAAGTATGTAATGGGTTTTTTTTATAATCTAAATATGTAGCATTACTAATGCCTAATGTTAATGGAACGTACATAAAGGATTTTTAATTTTATTTATTATTTAAAATCAAAATACTCCATTTCATCATCGCCAACTCTTTTGAACTCAATAATAATGTTTTAATTTTTATATAGTCACATTTTCAAATATATTTTTCTGAATCATCTTTTTTCCAATTTTTAGAGAGCTGAAATGATGAATGCATGTATTCTAGATCTTATATTGATTCATGCTCTTCTTGAGATAAATTTCAGTTCTTTCAATCTCAGACAACGATGGTGGTGTACATTTGGTTCTCTTATGCAATGGAGATGTATGTCATTTCTTTTACCTGTTAAATTTATGTTGATTTGTTGCTATTTAAGTTATGCATATAAGTGTTTGATAAAATGCCTCAGAGGGTTTGGTTTTGCCTTTTAAAAAATTCAAGTACAAATTGAAAGTTCAGTCATATAGGAATTTTAAAGTTTTTATCTTAGAGATTAAATGAACAAATGTTAGAATTTAATTATACTTTTTGAAGGTTTCCAGCTTATTTAGAGTTTGAAGCTGCCTTATTTTAATGGTTCATAATTTGGCTTTTGCACTTTGGAACTAGTGGTTGAGCTTTTGAAGTTATAATTTTTTGCTTCTAAATCTTATGTTTTATATTAAACTGTTATTTTAAAATCTAAATATAGTCTTTCAATATCTTTTTGAGTTATGTGCTAATTGAGTTATAGGAATTTGACTTCATGGTAGGTGGAAAAAATATAATTGTTTATGTATTTTACTTGGCAGGGTATCAAGCTGACTAAACAAAGTATATGTTAATGGGTTTTTACTCACAATTTGTTCACATTCACACAATGCCAGTTTTAAGTAGAGTTTCTTCACCGTCGCAAATAACAACAAATAATGTTGCTGTACTCTCTCAAAAATCACATGCTTCAATTGAGACCAGTAATTTAACTGAAACAACTCTCAGTTTAGATCAAGATCAAAATTTATCAGCTGTACCGAATGATTCCACTACAAGTAGATCAACAACTCATGATGGTTGGTAACATATGCAAATTTAAATATTTTTTTTTAATGTTCGTTATCTAACAATTTATGTTTCATTTGTTATTGAGTGAACCCCTTTAGAATATGTTTTTGTTCCATAATTTATTTAATTGCAGCTTCTCCAATAAAAAAGAGAGGTCGTGGTGTAACTACTGGATTTGAAGTTAAAAAGAGAGCAAAAGAAGGTACTAAAATAGGTGGAATTATTATAAAAAAAGGAGTGCATCTGCCAGTTGGTCCAGCGGAAAAAATCTTTAAGATGGAGATTGGTGTTCTTACTCGCAAATATGCACCAAAAGGAGTTTTTTATTGGACTGATGTGACTGATGCGGATAAGCAGCCTATATTAGTAAAACTTGCAGTAAGATTTTACTTGAATTTTACTATAGATGTTGCAATGTTTATTCTCGTGTTTTATATTCATAAAACCTTTTATTTGAAACTTTCAGGGTGAGTTTGATATAGACATTGAAGATCCTCATACAAAAAAGGTTATTGACAAAATCATGTCAAGACGCTTTACTAGTTTCAAACATCGATGTCATATGCATTATAAGAAATTTAAGACTTTTGATGAAGCAAGTAAACACCCTCTTGACAATATCAAATCTGAAAATTGGATCACGTTTTGTAAGCATTTCGAAGATGAAAAGTTCAAGGTAATATCTATTCAATCATTATTAATTGACCATATTTTAGTTATTTTCTAAATCTAGTGCTAATGTTTATTACATATGTCTAGGCTCAAAGTGTCGCAAACCGAGGCAACAGAGGCATGATGCAGGTTCCACATACTTCAGCTTCAAAGTCGTATTGCCAACGCTTGTATGAAATGGTATATGTGTTTGGTTTTTTTGTTGCATAAATTTTGTAATCATTTCATACTAATAAAAGAGACAATTGATGTATGTATTAACTAGGAAATGATGGAACAAGATCTGGAAGAAAGTATGGAACAAAATCAAGATGATATAAATCGTGAGCCAATTGAAATGAAATTGTATTTTGATACACATCATAAAAATGGTATTTGGATTCACTTACAAGTTCAAGAAAACTATGTGAGTTTTTTCATTTTATAAAGTGAGTGGCTTACTACATATGTTTTTTCATATTTCAACTATTTCTATTTAATTTTAGGAGCAAATGAAAGCTATGTGGGAGAAGGCAATATTTGATGGTGATGGAATAACTGGACGCGAGATCCTTGAAAACGTGCTGAAGCCAAAATCAGGTTATATTCGCGGGCTTGGATACGGTGTGAAGCCGAAAAAATTAAGAGAAGTCGAACTTGAAGCTCTTTTACAAGCTGAAAAGACTGAATCTCAAGCAAGAAACAATGAGCTAACAAAGCAAATAGAAAGCCAACAAACGGTAATTAATCGTTTACAAGAGTCTTTTGATGAATTAATGTTTAGAATGGACGAGTTAAAACATCAACAAGAAGGGGGCAACAATTCATCACCTGAATAGAAAGGTATTATTACAAATTTGTTTATCTTACAATATAAATTCTATCCTTTTGAATAATATTATATACTAGCTATTTGATTATCTCCAACTGATTTATTTTTTTATTTTTTTTAGATTGGAATTGAAAAGCAAGCTTTGGATGGATATTGGTGGTTTGCATCTCAACAAAATTTTATTATCTTTTATATTATGCTTATAAAACTAGATTTATATATTTTTAGGAATGATCCTTCGTGTTTTTTATCGAAGCATTGGACGAATATTGTTGTTTTATTAAGTATTTTATGGTTTTTTGTTGCATGGATTCTATATATTTAATAATAGCATTGAATTAATGAACAGTTGTGTTATATGCTTTCAATTGAGTCAAATTGTTCATTATTATACTTTCATCGAGTTGTGTATATATATTCGAGTTTGTAATGGGATTTCGTTGGAAAATTTTAGCATTTATGCTGTTCTTTTGATATATATATATATATATATATATATATATATATATATATATATATATATATATATATAATTGTGCCTATTATGTTAATGACAAAATTGTTTATCACTAAAATGTATTACTCACAAAACAAATCTCGTTATTTGTATATTGTGAGAAAAAAATTATCATTTCATTTGTCAAAGTTAATTTTTCCACAATTTATATTGATTGACAAAAAAATTATCATGTAAGAGAAAATACGGCAAAATTTAAGTTGTCAATATAGACAAAAACTGTCAACATTTTCTCATCACCTATAAAATTGTGACAAATTAAGTTACTCACTTTCTCAAAGTACAACAAACAATTTTCTTGACAATATAAAATTTTAGCAGTAACAAACAGCCGTTTAGTCACAATATTTTGAGTTTTTGTGTCAAAATATTTATTGTTGTAATAAATTAAATTCTTATTGTAATAAAGTATTTTGTCACAACAAACACTTTGACTTTACAAAATATCATTTGTCACAAGACTTATTGATATTGTGAAGAAATCATTTTTTGTCGCGAAAAACTTATTAGGAGATGTTGCAACAAATTCAGTAACAAATTTTTTTCTCACACCATCGTTGTCGTGACAAAATTCGTATTTATTGTTACAAATTATTTTGTGACAATATACTGATTTTCTTGTAGTGAGTTCATAATTGTTTTATGCAATTAACCCTATATATGTAACTATTATAATGTAAAGTTTTACCCACTAGCCCTTAATTATTATTTTTAATTGATCATATAATTTAAATATTATAGTCATTAATTAATTAAATATAAAATTAAGCTGTTTATTTGACCATGTAAAGATAAAATTCTATTGAATTAAAGATTTTTTTTTTATAAAATTTAACATAGAATTCTTTTGGAGTACAGAAATTAATAATTTAATTTAAATGCTAAATCAGTTATAAAATTAAACTAATATTCAGTTAATTAGCTTTCCAAACATATATATAATTTTTTAGTAACCGAAAACCAACAAAAACAAATACAAAAATTATTTTTATACCAAATAAAATATTGCCAAATTAAATTATGAGTCACGTGTAAAATATGTAAAGCAAAACTAATTTATTAAAAAATATTCATTTATTTGCACTATGTTCAGCCAACTTGAATTAAATATGGACTATATTTTAGTTATGGTCCAAATAAATCATTAATGAATAATAAATTAACTAATTTAATATTTACACTCAATATATTTTAATCTTTTTAATTATTATAATATAATTATTATTATCCTCCATGAAACGAAATTAGTTTTTAAAATTTGGTGTAATTATTAAAATCATTAGTTTATTAAGTATTAAAAATAAGAGATTCAACTATGTATCATTGATAAAAGAAAAAATTTCACCAATGGTGTCCAATTATTTTAAAATCTTCTATTTGGGTATTTATATTTTTATTGTGTTCATTTAAGTATTTAAACTTGTTTGTTTTGTATCAAACTAGTGTTTATAATTTGTTATATCGGGTTTTGCAAGTTAAATGGAGACATATTTATGAATTAATTTTCAATTTTTCATAAAATTTTTTTAAAGTTAATTAAATTATGTTTTTTTTTTAAAAATAAATAAATTCTTAATATTTTATTCAACTTATTTATTTTTAATAAATACTATATAGTAATTTTATAAACTCAAAAATTAATTGAAAATAAAAAAAAATTATGTAAATTACATACTTATACAATTACCAAATAATCGGTTCGATCGGTCTCTAAAATAAGCATTTTACGGATTTTTTTATTTTTTGAAATTTTATTTAAATAAAATTGGTGAAATATTTACTATTCGTGCATCATACAAAAGATGTAAAAGAAATAAATATAACTAGGTACTTTATGTAATATTTTGGTATCTAATAAATACAATTTAAATGAAAAACACACAACTTTTATGGACAAAACTAAAAAAACAGGTTTAATTAAAATAATTGTTTTAAAAAAAGTTTTATTTTTCAAAGAGCAATATGAATGTTCATGTTCTATCATGTTCCATCAACACGCGAAAAGGAATTTGAAAGGTTAACCTATTCAAAAATCTCCAAACATGCGTTTATCTTTAACTCATTGGAGCATTTCGTCGCTTACTACCCCCTTCCTCGACTCCCGGTATCTATATATTCACAGTTCCCCTTTTCTCGTTTGAACCTCACCCTAAAAGGTTATGCCATCCTAAGGTGATATTAGATGGAAGGATCTTATCAACATCTATGAATAAAAAATTGAAAATCATAAATTGAAATGCCAATTAGAAAAATGGAGTGCTATTATATAGTTTTGTACCGACTAAATTCACGAGTTAGAGATAAGCGGACTTGAACCACTATCATCTTTCATAAGGTGACCACCGTCTCTTAGGCCACCTTACTACTTTTACTATAAAGCAATGATAAACAATAATTCCTTCCCAAATACAGCTTATAACTTTTATCGTATTGTGCTCTCTAAAGAGAAACTCTTCTCAAAATCTCAAAAGCTGCTCAGTCGGAGTCCTATTCTAACTAATGATTCCGTTGGTTTCGGAGGATCCAGCTATCGAAATATTGGAAGAGCCCCCCTTTTTCACCCTCTTTGATCGTAAAGAATGCTAGTTCTAATCTTTGAGAATGACTTTGCCCTTCTTCGACCCTTACTACCCAACCTTAAAGCGGACAACTAATGCGTTTCGCTTATGGAACACGGTTCTTCAATGCTGAAGGCGTCTTTAAGGGTGATCTCGTAATTTCTATAGGATGGAGACAATGAGATCAGTACATGTTTTTTCCCTTTTGCCGTTTTTTGCTAAAAAGTCGAAGGAAGATAGTGCACTGAGCCGTTAACACTTGTCAAAGATGGTAAAATAAATAGATCGCCGATTAGTCTAATCCAATTTTCAAATTTTGACCATGATTAGACCGTATCAGACTGCTGTTTTAGTTTTTGGTTTAACAAATTAGTCTGTCTGTTTTTATATCACTAATTTAATGTATGAATTATTTTTATTTATTAACTATACATTTACAGCAATTTATATTTATTTTAATTTACTATAAATATTTTTTTTAAGTGTCTTGAATTTAATTTTAATTATTAATAATTATAAAAATTAATAGACTAATTAAATAGAAAAAATAAAAAGAGGAATTAATATATATTAGAAACCAAATGTAATTTTTTGAAACAAATTTAAAGAAAGTTTCAACTAGTTTTTTACTTTATTTTTAAAAACCAATATATAAGGTTTTTTTTGTCAAAGATAGTTTACTCTAATTGTTATCAGAGGTTAGCAAAAGTTATTATTATACATTTTTTAAATAGGCACACTACCCGTAAGTGCTGAGGGTCGAATCCTCTACCTCATACAGATAGTTGGCTTCAAGGGTATATAGAAGGTTTCAAAAAGTTCGCGAAAGGCCATCAATCTGTTATTTTGAACATCAAATCTAGTTGATGTAATAAATGTTTCAATGTCTGTGGCAGCTACGAATGCATAAACCAAATGGATTTGCTTTCAAATCCTTACGCCATCATACAACAGCAACCTCCAATTCCCCGTCATTGCTTCGTGAATTCACACAGTTTTGCTCCCAAAGGAACTTACCCAGAGCCCTTAAAACCATGGAAGCTATGCACAGACATAACTTATGGGCTGACTCATTCTCCTACTGCGACCTCATTAAATGCTGCTTGGCTAAAAACGCCATTGAACAAGGCAAACAAGTACACAAACACCTTTTCTCAAATGGGCATCGCCCCAATGTATTCATACTCAACTCTTTACTGAATATGTATGTCAAATTTAACTTGTTGGATGATGCACGGGAGGTGTTCGATAAAATGCCTGAACGAAACGTTGTTTCTTGGACAACTATGGTATCAGCTTATGCTAATGCTAAACTTAATATCCAGGCGTTGGAGTTTCTGATTCTTATGTTTAGGGAAGGTGTGAGGCCGAATATGTATACGTTTTCTTCTGTTTTGAGGGCTTGTGATGGGTTAGTTAATCTCGGGCAGGTTCATGGTGTTATTGTTAAGAGTGGGTTAGACTCTGATGTTTATGTTAGAAGTGCTTTGATTGATAGTTATTCGAAATGGGGTGAGTGTGAAAGTGCATTGCGCGTTTTCGATGAGATGGTGACAGGGGATTTGATTGTTTGGAATTCTATAATTGCGGGTTTTGCTCAGAATAATGACGGTGATGAAGCTTTGTATCTTTTCAAGAGAATGACTAGAGATGGTTTTCGAGCTAATCAGGCAACGCTTACTAGTGTTTTGAGAGCTTGTACTGGATTAGCATTATTGGAGTTAGGGAGACAACTTCATGTTCATGTGTTTAAGCATGATCGGGATCTGATATTGAATAATGCTCTTTTGGATATGTACTGCAAATGTGGCAGTTTGGAAGATGCTAATCATGTTTTCAGTCGAATGATGACGGAGAAGGATGTAATCTCTTGGAGCACCATGATTGCAGGGCTTGCGCAAAATGGTTACAGCAGTGAGGCACTGAAGTTGTTCGAGTCCATGAAACTTTCAGGAACAAAGCCAAACTATATAACTATTGTAGGAGTTCTGTTTGCTTGCAGCCATGCTGGGCTTCTAGAAGCTGGGTGGTACTATTTCCGATCAATGAAGAACCTTTACGGGATAGAGCCAGTTAGGGAACACTATGGTTGTATGATTGACCTTCTTGGAAGGGCAGGGAAACTTGACGATGCGGTTGGGCTGATAAATGAAATGGAATGCGAACCAGATGCCGTGACATGGAGAACTTTGCTCGGTGCTTGCAGGGTGCACAAGGATGTAGATCTGGCTATACATGCAGCTAAGCAAATTCTGCGGCTGGATCCCAAAGATGCAGGAGCATACATACTTATGTCTAATATTTACGCCAATGCTCAAAGATGGGATAATGTGGCCGAAATCAGGAAGACCATGAATGACATGGAAATTAGGAAAGATCCGGGATGTAGTTGGGTTGAAGTAAACAAGAAGATTCATGCTTTTATTTTAGGAGACAATTCGCATCCACAGTTCAGTGAGATCAACAAACAGCTGAATAAGTTGATTCATAAGCTTAGAGGCGTGGGTTATGTTCCAGACACAAATTTTGTTTTGCTGGATCTGGAGGGTGATGAACAAAGAGAAAATTCTCTACAATATCACAGTGAGAAGTTGGCACTGGTATTTGGCTTGATGAGTTTGTCGAGAGAGCAGATAATTAGGATCAGGAAGAACCTTAGGATATGTGGAGACTGTCATCTTTTTGCAAAACTTGTAACGAAGGCAGAAAAAAGGATTATTGTAATCAGAGATCCTGTCAGATACCATCATTTCCGAGATGGAGTTTGTTCGTGCCAAGATTATTGGTAAATTAATGCTTAAGGGTATGAACATGGAAGAAAGAATGGACCCATAGCCAAGTTTAATTTCAACAAAGATCACTTTCATATTAATGATAAAGGAAACAATAATCATAATCGGTGCCTGTATGTGATTCATCTAACTTCTCTTGTGCTGGTTGAGATTCACAGCTTCAGGCGAAATGTAGAGATCTGATGGAAGTTCATTTTTCCAGGCACTAAACACTAATATGAAAGCAGTCAACGGTGTGTAAATAAATATTTAGACTTTAGTAGTATTTCTTTGATTATGAGTAAATCACTAAATAGCAAATGGTCTCTTAGTTTCATGTGCTTATCAATATCTAAATTGTATTTTTCAGATTGCCAGATTGTTCCGTAATGGAAATTATCAAAGTTTATGCAATGGATGCAATTTATGAGAGTCTTGAGGATGTTCCTGACGATGTTTTCCTGCTCCACCGTATTTCCTTCTGAAAGACCTGAGTCGGGTATTAAAAAAGTATCCTACATTGCCTCTGAAAGGATCATTTCAGGGTATGTAACTTCTGCAATTGCTTCTCTTATAATTTTTTTTGTCTAGAAAAGGTATAGTAACTTCACTGATTTTACATGAACAGGTATGGTGGAGGAATGAGCTCAGCAAAGGCTGCATTGGAGAGTGACACACGAGTGAGTTTCTTGTTTGTTTAGCATAACTTTATCTCAGTTGCTGAAATCATTTTTGCATCAACTTCATAGATTCCCCTCTGTTTGTCATTGATTCAGGTGTATCTAAAATCCTGGCTGGTACAAAATCAGAGTCAACAAATATCTGATGGTATGTTACCATATATTGCTGCCTAAGTTCAAAAGACTCCATTAGGCCATTCTAATCCATGCAATTTCGATACTGATATTTCTTGAATTCAAACTTAAATAATTTTTTTCTGCTTCTAATGGATGTGTTACAATTTGCTAGCAATCGTGGCATATTAATTCCAGATTAGGAAATAATTACACCTTCTGGAAAAATTATCATTTGCTAGATAACTAAAACATCATGGTGTTAGTCAAAATGATGGAGCCATAGAGGTAATTCCCTGCAAACTAATCAGGCTGTCAATGTTGGTTCTTGAAGCCTTTAATTGAGGATGAGCTGTGTCCATACGAACC
This sequence comes from Mercurialis annua, assembly GCF_937616625.2. Taxonomy (NCBI): domain Eukaryota; kingdom Viridiplantae; phylum Streptophyta; class Magnoliopsida; order Malpighiales; family Euphorbiaceae; genus Mercurialis; species Mercurialis annua. The sequence goes on along the minus strand of NC_065570.1, from coordinate 7,937,700 downwards.
ACTTAAGAATCTGTCGGTCAGCTATCTTAGGGTAACCAGATTGTTTGCATTGATGTTGCTGAATCTTCTGAAAGCTTAGACATTCCACAATTCCCTTTGAAGTTCAGAGCCACAAATTACCAAACCTACTGCTACTGAACAAGCTAACTAACTAGTTGTAGTTTTAAGATGTTTTTAATTAACTGTATTTCATATGAATATGTGCTTCAGCAAGTACATGCACATGTGATCTTTTGACATTGCATGCTTTCTAGAACTGCCGGGCCCATTACGAAGTCGCGCTGCAAAAGCAATTGGTTTCATTGATATTATGATTCACTATTCAATAGGCAATGCATCTCTACAGAAGGAACTATCTGCAATTGGTTTCATTGATATTATGATTCACTAGTTTTTATGTCAATTTATGAATAATCAATTCATTTCCAAAATATACAAATTTGATTTTCTCGGGGAGTAATAAGCTTCTCTTTGCATGTCATTTTCTCTCGTCAACCAAATGGCTTGTCGAAAACAACTATGTTTTCTTTTTGAACTTGTTAAGCTAACTGTATGTTTGAAACAAAGGAGGTGGGGAACGCAGCTGCCTTCCTGGCTTCAGCTATCACCTGTGCTGTTATGTATGTGGACAATGGTCACCGGTGCTGTTATGTATGTGGACAATGGTCTAAATGCGATGGGAGTTGGAGTTGACAGTCGACTATTCGAGAACCTCGACATTCCAAAGTCAAAATGATAAGTCAGGTTGAAATAACGACATTCCTTAGTTGATTTCAGATTTTTTTGTTTCAAATTAGATAGATATTTGCAACACCTTATATGTTATTTCTCGGGGAATATGTGATTTAATCCCCTTCGGATGAGAGGATAATCTATATGTCTGTTTTAGTCCGCCCTTCTGCAACCTTGGTGTGCACAGACTAGTTTGAATTACTCATAGGTACAAGGTATTCGAGTTATCTGCATTTTCATGGTTCCTAAACATCCACCATTACGCTAGACTCAATTCACCATGTTCATAAACAAAGTCGATATACACAGCATTTAGTTATGTCAATAATGTGACTAAACTATTTTAATTGCCTAATAATATGTTATCCTTTGTCGATGATAGACAAAGTAATGAAGATTGGCATCGAGGAAATAATCATCACTAAAGAGAAATTTGTAAATTTAGAAGTTCTGCTAATCAAACAGTCTAAAAAGTTTCAAATAAATAAAATTATTGGAAGAATGATTGGATTTTATCTAACAGCAGGCGCACCAAACATATCGGCTCATTATCTATTTTAAAGAAGATAATATGATCATTAAAGTCTAGAAAATCGATACACATTGGAAGCAAAACTAAAAGGCCTAATTTTCTTTTGACTTTTTATAAATCTAATCCATATTTTATTTATTGCAATTTTAATTAAATATTAAATATCTTCAATAATGAGGTCCTACTAAAACACATATCGAAATACAAATGAAATATAATTCAAATAGTCTAAACGATAGACATCAAACTGGAAATAGAAATGAAATATAATTCAAATAGTCTAAACGGCATCAAACTGGTATGCCGTGAGTTTAATTATTTCCACAAAAATTCCCCTCTCCTCAATTATTAAAATAAAAACACATATTCAATTTGACGATTATAGAAATTGAATTAAAAATAAGCTAAATTCGTCTAACTTAAAGTGTTTTATTAAATATGTACGAATGCAAAAATGTGCGGCAATCTTTATTTTAGACAAAATAATTTTTATATTTGTAACTTTAACTATTTCTATCAAATATATTTTTAAAAGAACTTCAGTGTAATCCTTGAATTTTTTAAATAGACAAATATATTCAGAGCGTCTCTGATCCGCATGTATTGCTTACGTGGATCAACTTGATTGGTCCAGGTAACAAAGAGAAACTCTGTAAATTTTGATCGATACTTTTAATATTATTTTAACTATTAAAATAATTAATTAATAAAATTAATAATTCGAATCCAACTCATAAAATATCTCTAATCCAACAGAAACTATAGCTAATCTCTAACTAATTTTATGTTGATTATAAATTAAACATAAAATATAATTGTAATAAATTTATTGAACTCATAAAATATTTTATAATTCAATTAAAAGTCTGTTAAAATTGATTATAAATAAAATACAATGATATAATTATAATAAATTTAATAATATTGTATTACTAACAATTTTTAACTGATTTAGTATTGATTATAAATAAAACATATAGGCATAGTTATAATGAATTTATTTAATTTATAAGTCGATGAGTTACATTGCAAGTCATCACGCAATGCGAAACTGGTTTGATAATGTGGCAAAGTTATGAATATAAAAGTTATTTTGCCTTAAAATTTAATTTAAGAACTTATGGTTATTTATTAAATTATTAATTTTTAAATCAAAAATAATAAAATAATATATTTAACTATTAGTTAAAATATTATAATATTATTACTGTGTGATATTACAAGCTACCTAGTACTAGTAATTTATACAAAACCTTATGTTATTATCACGATAACGATCATTACTTTTTTAATTTTTTTTCTTTCAAAAACTAAAACTCCTTTTCCTATTATTCATCGGGATAAGTACACTAATTGTGCTTTAATCATCCATTCGGTTGGAGATTAAGTTAGATGATTTCCTTGTAAAAAAGCAATCATAAAATCAAAGTGGCGCAGCGGAAGCGTGGTGGGCCCATAACCCACAGGTCCCAGGATCGAAACCTGGCTTTGATATAAACTGTTTTTTTTTTCAAAAGTTTTAGTGCCTTTATTTCATTGGTTTAAACATTTGATTTAAATATTTTTCGTTTTAAACATTTATGATTTTTTCAATATTTAAACAGTGCTTGTTATGGTGATTTTGATTATCTTATTTAATATTACTTTATTTATGATTTAATCAATTTTTAGTTTTTATTTATTTTATTTTATCACCATTGTCCTACAATGCTTTAATGTAACTTAATATTAAATACAAATTATTTTGTATACATAAAATTGCATTGAAATTTTTAGTTAGAATATTACAATACAGATATATAAAATTATTAAAACACTCTTATAATATCAACATTAATTAATTTAAAGTTTCAATATATGCTTTTTATGCATCTAAAATTCTATTGGCTAATATTTATATAGTGGCTTTGTGCCTTGTGAATCACTAATTTATTATGAATTACTTCAAGAAATTAAAAGAACAATTTTAAAAAATTACCACAAATTACCTATAATTAACTACTTTCTTAATTCTTGTGAAATAGCTACTTTTTCTATTCTTACGGGACAGAGGGAGTATATGGTTTTTAATTTAATCATGATCTTTGAAATGTGTCAATAATATATAGAAAGTTGCATTTGTTTTTTAAATTTGATACACGAGATCACAATATGCTGAAATGGCTGTCCAAAATGACTTACACCTAAGTAAAATCACACCAATTAATGAATGTCACGTCATCATATATATCGAATTGAAAAAAAATGCAACTTTCTGCATACAATTGACATGACTCGTAACATCTTATGTTTACATAATTTTTTTATTAGAAACAAAAATGACTTCCACCTCAGAAAAAACACAGCAACGAACATGTCATTATATGTACTGAATTGAGAAAAAAAATGAAATTTCTTATATAAAATTAACTCGATTTGTAACGTCTTACGTTTAGTCCGTTGCTAATTAGCGACAAATTTAATAATTTGTTGCTACATTCAGCTGAAATTTTGACGGGCGGTTTCCCACAAAAATAGCGACGAGTCTGTCGCTAAAATCCGTCGATAGATTTTGGAACCTCGTTTTCCGTCAAAACAGCGACGGATTCGTCAGTAATTTTTTGCGAGAAGTTTCCTGCCAAATTAGTGACGAATTATATTGCTAATCCGTCAGGAAATTACCAATTCAGGGTCTTTCAATCAGTTGGTAATTCACTATTTTCTAGTAGTGTAAAGTTTGTAATGTTTATGCTCAGTTTTTGTTCAATTCGTATTCGTTCATTTATATGCTAAACGACTTGAGGTCGTATTCGTTCATTTAGATTCTAAAGAACCAGATACAAGTAGATATCATTTAGGATTAAAACATAGGATTTTTTTTAATAAAAACATAATAATCAATTTTTTTAAAGACATACTAATTATCAAAAATATTAATAAGAAACAAATGTCAAAGGACAACCATCATAAATCTAAATATGAATTCAACCAACGATAATTCAAAACATCACTAACAAACAAATATCAAATGACAACCATAAATGTCTAGAAATTATATAATTTTATAATTATATTCTAAAATAAATAAATTATAAATTTAATATTTAATTTAAATAGGATTTAGTTCGTGAGCGTATAATCGAGCTTATATACGAGTTAGTTCGCAAACTCTATCGAACTTTTATACAAACCATTCCACGAATTCTCTTAATGAAGCATGCCCATTCACAAATTATTAAAAAAGCTGAAATACGAGGTGTTTATGAACGTGAACGAGTCAAGCACCATATATTTAAACTCGACTCATTTAGATAAATGAACAGAAAATTAAGTTCGAGTTCAATTCATTTATACAATAAATTAATACAAAATGAGCTCTTACCGAGCTGCTCATGGATAGCTTACAGCCCTAACAACAATAAGTTGCATAGTGATTTCATATCAATTGAGTCTATTTAGCAACATAATCTTCCCCCGCTATATTTTCTCTTATTAAATAGTAAATATTAAATTTTTATGATTAATATACTTTCATTTTGGTGCAAGGAAAAATATTGTTCCATGAGTAGCAAGATTTAGTTGCCATATAATTAAAGTTTTCTCACCGAATAAAATAACACAAAAGTATAGTTACCCCGATAATTTAAGACCCGAACAAAATAAGAACAATTATTAAAATATGTAAATATGATTGAATGTTAAATTCAATAATACCAAATCATACATATACTGCAGGATTTATAATATCAAGTAGCTTGGTTCACATAATAGTTCACACAATAATTTTTCATAAAAAAAAGCACACCTATTTATTGGCTATTTCCACAGCAATCTTACACCAAAACAAAGCTTATTTCCATGCATGCATATACAACAATTTGGTTAGACCATACGTTATAAGCCATAGCCAAATTAAATAAAATCTAACCAAATCTTATTTCCATGCATATACAATAATTAAGCATAACTACCAGTTCCAGTCATCCAAATTGATAAAATCAGAGAGCAGTTGATCCAATCAATTTGGTTAGACCAAAGGTTATACCCATAGCCATCAAACCTCCAACTAAAACCCTAACAGAAGACCTTATGACTGGTGCCTTGCCCAACACGGCACCAAACCATCCAAACACCACCAGAGCCAAGCTCACAGCTCCGACCACCGCAGCAAGTCTCACTTTATAATTTGATATGAAAGCAGCAGCCAGCAATGGCACAGTTGCACCCACTGAAAAAGCAAGAGCCGACGCGGCCGCTGCTTGCAATGGGTTCGCTAAATTCTCTTTCTCCCCTTCTTCATTTCCGTTTCCGTTTTCGAGTTGTCTCTTTATTTGAGCCAACTCGATATCCAACTGCGAATACACAGACACGAATTCACCAATTGCCATACTGCAAGCACCGGCAGCTAAACCAGCAAAGCCAGTTAAAATCATGACTTCAATGTCTTGTTTGACGGAACCAACACCCATCATCAGCGACGCAATGGAGATTAATCCGTCGTTGGCCCCGAGAATCGCTGCTCGAAGCCATTGAGCTCTTTTCGAGTAGTCAAACGTGTCGTCCTTGTTGGCTTCAAGCTCTAGTACTGTTGCTAGTTGTTGCTCAACACCATTGTTATTATTAACAGCAATAGGAAACCTGATGGTGTTAAGAGGTACTGATGATTGATTGCTTTCCATTGGAAGTAAAAATTGATAATTATGAGAAAATTAAACAAAGAAATTAATTACTATATATGAGAAAATTAGAATGGATTAGAGAAGTGTGAAGGACACAAGCCCTGAAGAAAAAGTATTTATAGAGGGGAAAAAGAAAGTAGGTCATCTCACTAATGGAGTATAATCATTTTAACTTCTATTTATTTGTCACTAAAGCTATTAGTACATGTTTAAAGTGCTGAGTGCAATTTCCACTCATGTAAGAGACTGATTAATTATTATGTGAAAACTGATTCTGGAATGAAATAAAGATTGCACCAAATTAAGAGGTAAAATACAGTTTGATTGGTTTTATTTTCGATTTTACCCAAGCATAGGAGATTAAAAACAATCAAAACTAAAAAATTAAAAAATATTAAAATTAAAAATCAAATTTAGTATGTATGTATATATTCTAACTTTTTCATAATGTTACTTTCAAAAAATTTATATTATAGGCAAAATATATTTATCTATCTATCTTTTTAGTTTTTATCAAGTATATTCAACGCGTTGGGTAGCAAACTTGCAAAGTCTAGTTTCTCCACAAACGCTCCCCTTCTCTAATTATCAATAAAATAAAATAAAATATTCAAACTTTGTTTTTAACCTGATAGAATGCAATATTAGACGTTTACATGTACAGAACTTACTCTACTTGGCATATATAATATTTTCTCACGTCAGCTAAAAATTCAATATGAATATATTTGTTTACTCGAAAAAATAATGGGTCAACTAATAAATTTTTAAAATTATAGTATATTCGAAAAACTATACATAGTTAATTGTGGATATATGTATACATTAATATATTATAGGCTTAATTGCATAAAACATCGCCAAATTTCGCGTGTTTTTGATATTTAACATAATCTTTTTTTCTTGGCATAAAAAATTATCAACTTTCAAATTTTGACATATTTATCCACGGGATGTGAAACGGCGCCGTTTTGAATGTAAAACGGCACCGTTTTCTACTAAAAAAACGTCCTTTTGTGCTTAATTTTTCAAAAAAAAAAAACGGTTATGTGGACGAATATGCCAAAAAATGAAAGTTGATGATTTTTATGCCAAGAAAAAAAGATTATGTTAAATACCAAAAACACGCGAAAGTTGATGATTTTTGGTGCAATTAAGCCTATATTATACGTATCTCTATTTATTTTTATTTTAAAAAAATAAATGATTGTTAGTTGAAGTTCAACCACAAAGAGTGGAAGAAAAAAAAACCTTAAAAAATCTTAAAATGAGAAACGAACCCAAATAAAAAATTATAAAATTTGTAATAAATAAACCAAATTGATTATTTTTATCTGATTTGGTTTTAATAGCTCAGTCTGTACGAATTCATTTGAAGCCATTGAAAAATCAATTTTAGGGGCCGTTTGGTTCGCCCAAAAAAGGGGGGAATGGGAATGGAAATGATTCCCATTGTTTGTGTTTGTTTTGTCAAAAAAACCGGTCAAACCACAAAACCGAACCAGAACCGTAAAGACGAACCAGAAAATATGGTTAATCGATCCAAGAATTTAGGTTTATGTTTTGATTTTTAATTTTTATGGTTAATGGTTTAGGTTTAGATTTTGGAATTTTAAAAACCGCGGTTAACCGGTTAACTGGTTTATAAATAATATATATATATATATATATATATATATATATATATATATATATATATATATATATATATATTATTTATATATATATTAATTATATATATATTAATTATTCTAAACAAAGAAAATATTATTCAAATAAAATATATTTTATAATCTACACATAAAAATTCTAAACAAAAAACATATTTTATTTATCAATATATTTTTATTTTAGGAGTATATGTATATATATATATTAAAAGAACTTTATTTTTCTTAATAAAATATTTATATACCTAATTGAAATAGAAATAAATAAATTTTATATTTTAATAATTAAATAGAATGAAAATTAAAATTTAATTATTAGACTATATTTAAAAATTTATCTATAAATTTTATCTTTTTTATATCTAATTTTTTTAATGATTATATGGTTAAAAACCGCAAAACCGAAAAACCGAACCGTTTTAAATGGTTAACCGATTTAATGGTTAACCGTTTTAAAATTTTACGTTTAGGTTTTTAATTTTAAAAACCGAACTACTATAGACTGGTTTACATATTACCCTCGTGGACCGGTTAACCGGTCCATGCCCACCCCTACCCCTTACTTCACGGGAATGAACTTTTGGGAATGGGAATCAAAATTTAACAAAAATTTTTAATGATAAATATAAATATATAATTATTAAAAAAATATTTTTTAAATTAAAAAAATATTTAAAATAAAAAAAATATTTTTTAATAATTTTTTAAAAAATATTTTTTATATTTTTTTAAATAATTTTTTTATTTTTTAAAAAAATAATTTTATTTTAAAAAAATAATTTTTTTATATAAAAAATAATAAATATATTTTTAATAAATAATAAATAATTTTTTATTAAAATTTATCCATTCTTATTTTCATTCCTACACTTTGAACCAAACAAAAAATGAAAACAATTATTCTCATTCTCATTCCTTCTTATTCCGATTTCCATTCCCATTCTCATTCCCAACCTTAAACCAAACGACCCCTTAATATACAACCTTACTTGAGAAACATCACAAAAACATCACAAATTTGTGCAGACAAGACCTAGCCTGCATGGTACATATACCTAATTCAGTAAGAATTACTACTAATTTCAGAAGAATTACTACTAATTTGAAAAGGGATACCATATTACAAAAACTGTTTTTACTTTTTATACCTTTAATGAGTCACCATAAGCCTTAAAGAAACATAATAATAATCTCTCAAAATGGATTGCTGAATAGGAGAGCAACATATAATATTAGTAAAATAGAGGGAGTGTGCTCTCCACACGAATACCACAATCTTTTATGCATTTTTATTAACTAAAAAAGCATATAATGGGGGAGATTCCACTTATATAGGCCATTGTTATGCATCATTTCCTCTCTTTAATCTCTCTTATCATTTCTTAATTATATTTCGTTCTTGAGAGCTAAAAGTATTTGGCTCTTATGCACAGAATTTTGGTTGGGGCAAAGATTTCATTCGTGTTTATAGATTGTTTTTTCATAGTTTATAATGGCAGAAAGTTGGTGTTTCTCTATCTTAAGGTTAATCCTAAGTTCAAAACTTAGTATACAGTAAGAGAAAAAAAAATAGTACGGCGGTATAAATTTTGTAACATTTTTCTATATATCAAGATTTATTGTAAGAAAAACATAGAACCTTTTTTTTTTCTTTTTATCATAGGCTTAATTTTATTAAATGAATTGTGCAGTATTTGCAAAGATAAATAACTCTGCATATGAGGGAGCCACTTCAAGAACAAATGATGAAAACTGTAAAACAAACTTCTGAACCACCAAATGAACTAGCTAATTACACTTTGTATAATTGTAGGATATTAAACTCCCTAGGTTATTGAGTTATTTCAAGATTATAGAAATGATATTAAATTTTAAATAGTTAAAAAATGGTCACTATACGTTATCGAATTATTTCTCAGAGAGGTCACCGTCTTAAAATGAGGTCATTAAGTTTATTGCAAATTATAAAACAAACACTGAGTTATACTGTTTTGTTAAAAAATGATACTAAATTATACACCTTTTGTTATTATGACATGTCACGTAGGATAAAACGCAAAAAACTTTAGTGCGTTTTGCATCGAGTGACATCCCGCAAAATAATTTGATAACTTACTGACCATTTTTTAACGATTTGAAACTTAATACTCTTTATGTAATATTGAAATAACTCAGTTATCTAAGGAGTTTTAATATTCTATAATTGTAACTTAATTTTTAAAAGAAAAACTTACACAACTAACCTCCTTTTAATTTATGAAAAAGAAACTAACCTCCTTTTAACTTGTAGTATAAAAACTACTACACTGGTTTTTTGTTTTCTAAAAAACGATGCATATTAGAATTTTTAACATTATAACATAGAAATTAAACTAATAAAAATAACAATATTTTTCTCCCTCAGCTCTGTAATTGATTTTTTCTCTAAAATTTGTAACTCTCTTTTTCCTCAGTTCACATTATTGACGCAAAATCAGAGAAAAAATAATATAATTGATGCTCATAATTGATGGATATGGGTTAACGGTACCAGAGATAACTAAAAAACAAACTAAATCCTATAAAGTTATGGTTGTTCAACCGTATCAGAAGTATCTGAGACCAAACAAAGTACTACTTAAACAAGGGTAGACACCCCGTAACAGATGCATACAAAATGCACAGACGCCCCGTACCAAATGTATCGCATCATGAATGTATGGATGAAGATATGATCGTAATCTTATCTCCACAAGGATATAAAGTTTGAATAAAACATTCACCCCGAGTGATTGAATTCAACTACAACACTAAAATACCTATATAAAGAGGAGACTTGGTCAGGTATAAACTTAATGCATCCTTTTCATACAAAATAACCAGTATTCGTATATTGAAACATAACTTAGGCATCAGAGTGTATTCGGACCAAACATGTCTGAATTATTCTAACCTATTTTATTTTGTAGGTCGAATCAAAAAGGCCAAAGAGATCAGATCCAACATCACCAAAACTATCAAAGAACAATTTCAAAGCAATATGACGAAGGAAAATAAGAAAACACACCCAAGTAAAGAAACAAAAGAGACGACGATTGATTGCAGGGGCAGAGATTTGCAGAGGAAGCTGCATCCAGAAAAAAAATATAAGAGCAAGAATTATAAAAGATATAAACACGACATATATCATTGATGGGACCTGAAGAGGGAGTAGTCGTATTCAATGAGCGCTAGACAACAATCAAATAATGCAACATGGTCTCCACAAAAGAAGAAGAAGAAAGTACAAGATGTAGAAGAAGAGATCAAAAGAGTCATGAAGGCTAATCGAATTCCACCAGCTGAGCGACTGTCCAAATGCTAAACTTGTGATATAAAAGAAAAAAAAATCGCCAAAGACAAAAAAAGCCATTGAGGAAAGCACTAAATCACCTTGAGACGTCATGGAGGCTGATCGGTTGGTCTATTCAATTAGTAGAACATGGGGTCAAGTACGAGTCGTGGATGATGTTGAAGGTACATATACTCGCTTACTTTGCCGCAAAGATGATAAAGAAACTAGAAGAATCAGGAAAATTTGTTATAAAATATGCAGTTCACAGGATAGCAACATAAAATGTAGCAAGAATATGTGTTATTCTTTCAATTAAAAATATAAATTTATATAAAAGAATACTAACAAACATGCAGAATATGAAGCTCTCTTAATAAGATTTACTATAACTAAAAGAAGTAAAAGTAATAAAAGGTACATATACTCGGGGATGGTGAGGCTTATGAGGATGAGGATAAGGATGATGATGATGAGGACGACGACGACGACGACGAATGAGGTTCCGGTGGTGGCGGTGGGAAATGGGTGCGACGTTTTCGCTCGCACTGATAGGAGGCAAAAGCGTCGTGATTGATGTTTGCAGGATAACCTACCAGTGTTATGATATTTGATTTATTGTACGTTTTGTATATAATGTTGTGAATATTGATTTTATTGGAATACATATTTTAATTTTATTTATTTGTGATTCATTTTTTATTTGCTAGATGCATCTATTGTTTAATCAATTAATAAATTTTAATTTAACAAGAAAAATTATTATTTAATAATTAAATTTATAACCATTAAATAAAAAAATTATTCAATTACTTGTGTTTCGAATTTCACTTAAATTTATTAAAAAATAAGGATTGAGGATTTAGGGGTTATGGTTATAAGGGTTAAGTAATTGGAGGCTAGTTATATAGGGGTTAGGAAATTTGGAGATTACAAATTTAATTGGAAAAATGGCATAAAGCTGGAAATTGAAAAAGTAATGGGACAAATAGGAAAGTAAAATTTTATAGAGGCACAAAACAAGGGATTAACCCATCAAATTGGCTTCTTACACGAGAAACCTAGCTTACACAAAAACAAAGCATATTTCCATGGATATACCACAACCCAAACTACCTCCACTTACAATCATCCAAATTGTTAAAATCAGAGTGTTGTTCCAATCATTTTGGTTAGACCAAAGGTTATACCCATAGCCATCAAACCTCCAACTAAAACCCTAGCTGAAGACCTTATGACTGGTGCCTTGCCTAACACGGCACCAAACCATCCGAACACCACTAAAGCCAAGCTCACAGCTCCGACCACCGCAGCAAGTCTCACTTTATAATTTGATATGAAAGCAGCAGCCAGCAATGGCACAGTTGCACCCACTGAAAAAGCAAGAGCCGACGCGGCCGCTGCTTGCAATGGGTTCGCTAAATTCTCTTTCTCCCCTTCTTCATTTCCGTTTCCGTTTTCGAGTTGTCTCTTTATTTGAGCCAACTCGATATCCAACTGCGAATACACAGACACGAATTCACCAATTGCCATACTGCAAGCGCCGGCAGCTAAACCAGCAAAGCCAGTTAAAATCATGGCTTCAATGTCTTGTTTGACGGAACCAACACCCATCATCAGCGATGCGATGGAGATTAATCCGTCGTTGGCCCCGAGAATCGCTGCTCGAAGCCATTGAGCTCTTTTCGAGTAGTCAAATGTGTCGTCCTTGTTGGCTTCAAGCTCTAGTACTGTCGCTAATTGTTGCTCGACATCATTATTATTATTGTTAACAGCAATAGGAAACCTGATGGTGCTAAGAGATGATGATTGATTGCTTGCCATTGGAAAAAAAGGTGATAATTGTATGAGCAAATTAGAGAAGTGTGAAGGACACAAGCTCCGAAGAAAAAGTATTTATAGAGGGGAAAAAAAGTAGGTCAGCTCACTTATGGAATATAATCATATAAACTTTTATTTATTTGTCACTAAGGCTAATTCATAGTACATGTTTTCAAGTACTGAGTGCAATTTCCACTCAAGTAAGAGAGGTTATTAATTATGTGAAAACTGATTTTTGAATGAAATAAAGATTGAACCAAACTAAGAGGTAAAATACGGTTTGATTGGCTTGATTTTCGATTTTACCCAAGTATAAGAGTATTAACAAAAATTGAAATAATATTTGAAATAAAAAAATCAATTTTAGAACAAATAATATATATACGATATGAACTTTTTTTTTTTGATGAATTCGATATGAACTTTTTGAACACATCAAAATGTGATGTTACTTTCAAAAAATTATGTTATAAAGAAAATATGTTTATCTTTGACAAAAAAATATATTTATCTACCAATAATTATATTCTATTTATTAAATATATTATGATTCAAAATTTATCATTCTAATTCATCATTTTTCCAACTTTTGTCAAATATGTTAAACAATGAATATATTTTACAACATTCGAGAAAAAATAGTGGAGCAAACTGATAAAATTTAAAATTATCAAATATCTAGTAAAGTGGATAGACAAATATTTTTTTTCTACATTATATTAATCTCTATTTAAATATATTTGACAAAAATATTTGTTTCGGTTATTATTTCTTTTTTCTTCTACAAATTTGCGCAGACACGACCTAACCTACATAGTACATTACATACACCTAATTCAGTAAGAATTACTACTAATTTCAGAAGAATTATCTCAATTTCACAAGGGATAGCATAATATTACAAAAACTGTTGTTATACCTTTAATGAGTCACCATAAACCCTAAAAAGCATAATAACGATCTCTCGAATATGGATTGCTGAATAGGAGAGCAATAGAATGAATTGTGGGAAATGGATAATATTAGTAAATTAGAGGGAGTGTGCTCTCCACACAAATACCACAATCTTCTATGCATTTTATTAACTAAAAAAAGCCTATAATGGGGGAGATTCCACTTATAAAGGCCATTGTTATGCATCACTAATTTCCTCTCTTTAATCTCTCTTATCATTTCTTAATGATATTTAGTTTTTTCTTTGTTATTGTTATTGTGAAATTAAAGTATTTGGAAAAAAAAAAGTATTTGGCCCTTATGCACATTTGGTTGGGCAAAGATTTCATTTGTGTTTATGGATTTCTTCATAATTAAATAATTGCAGAAACTTGCTGTTTCTATATCTTTAGTAAAACGTTGAATGGAAATTTAATTTCTTCTTTTCGCCGAACATACTTAACGTAATTTTCTTTTCTTAACAGTTAATAGAATCTTTCGGAATGAAAGTTCTTCAAGGAGACGGTTATTTTTTATTGTTTTACTAGAGCAGCAGCTTTTCTTTTTAAGTGTAGTAATAGAAGTTTTTATTACTCGGGTTTGGATTTCTGCAAAAATCTTTTCTGTATTTTGTATTTGAACAAGTAATTTTTTTGTCAGTTTCCTATAGCCTAAGCCTCTAGTGTGCCATCTTATGTGTGCCACTTTTATGCGAAAACTATAAGTTTCGGCTTTTTCACTTCTTGTGGCTTTTATATAAAATTCTATTCATAAAAAAAAAACAGAAGAGACCGCGGTTTAAGAATTCCAGGTCCAAATCTGAAACCGCTTGTTCACGATTCCATAATATTTAGAACCGGCCCTAAACCACCCTTTATGCGGTTCCGAGCCGGTTCTGGTTTTGGCCGGTTCAAAAAAATACTATTTCCAAATCAAATTTTAAATTTTAATTAATATTATTCACATTGATGATTTAAATATTTAGCTATTTTAAAAAAAAATTGGCAAAAGCCCAACCCTATATCCTTCCAAAAACCCTAACCTTACCTCCAACCATACTCCGACCACCATCACTGCCTACCAAAGGGTTGATGTTACAGTTTCTGACGTGAGGATTGTGAGTAGGGTTGTGTAAAAATCGAACCAAACCGAATCATTTCACCAAACCGAACCAAAATACAATTATGATTTGGTTTTTTGGTGACTATGGTTTGGTTCGTTTTGTAATTAGGTAAAAGTTTGGTGTTCGGTTTTCGGTTCCGTTTTAGCATTTTAAAAACTAAAAAAACCGAAAAACCGAACTATCAAATAAAAAATCTAAATATATGTAATTTATATTTTTTGGTTTTTATTTTTAAATTATAGTTGATATATAAGTTAATAAATTACATACAACATACAAATATGCTAATAGGTATATAAAAACATTTTTTAGGCACTTATTATTTAATATTAGAATTAATTTTTTGATTAAAAAAAATTAAAAACGGAAAAAGTAAAAATTTTGGTTTAACCGAATCGAACCAAACCGAACTTTTCGGTTCGAATTCGTGTAAGCGAAAATTAAAATTCGGTCCGGTCCGGTTTGGAATTTTCACCAAAACTTCGGTGTTCGGTTTGTTCGGTTCGGTGACCAAACTGAACGAATGCACATCCTTAATTGTGAGAGATGGTCTGGTGGAGAAGTTTGACATTCTGAGAGT
The DNA here is from genome assembly GCF_937616625.2 of Mercurialis annua. Classification (NCBI taxonomy): domain Eukaryota; kingdom Viridiplantae; phylum Streptophyta; class Magnoliopsida; order Malpighiales; family Euphorbiaceae; genus Mercurialis; species Mercurialis annua. The sequence goes on along the minus strand of NC_065570.1, from coordinate 7,922,341 downwards.
GATTCACTTTGAGAATTTTCCAAGGATCTACTTGGAGGTTTCGTGATTTGGAGAAAGTATTTGCTAGGTATGGTGTGACCGGTAGAGTTTCATTGGCAACGAAACTCATAATATGTAACGTCAGCTTTGGTTTTTTCAGGCCGGATTCAGACAAGGCAACTTCATAGATTATTGATCGTTGAACATGATTATGATTGGTAAATTCAGGCTTCATGAGTTTATTTACAAGTTTCTATAGAAGAAGATGAGAACTGCCCCAATGAAGAAGCATGTCAATTCTCTGGTCCGGACTATGTCTTCTCCTTCTTCCAGGGATAGAAGATATTACAAGAACGTAATTTCGTTAGGTGCAGTCAAAGTTGATTCTCTATTTAGGGCTAACACAAAGCTTCATAACTGGTGTTTAACTATTTCGCAGGCGTCGTCTTCTACTGGTAATGAATGGATGGAGAGATCCATTATTGTTAGGGTTAATAATATTGAATCAAATTGAAGGCGAAGATGTTCTTTTTTTTATCAGAATATTATGGTGATATATCTTTGATGGGAGGTAACTTGATTCTACGTACTCACGTTTAATTTTTTTTATAACGCTAAGAATTTTGTGGTGCATATAGGGCAAATTTATTCCAATCATTTTCATAGGCAAAAGGTTTTAATCAAGCATTACACATTTAGTTTAAGTTTCGATCTCGGAATTGCCTCTATCTCTTTGGTCGTCGAAGGTTTTTATGGAAATTGACAATTCTATTGGTGAATGTATTTTAGTTCACCCGGATGCGGATTTAAAAAAAAGCAATTTTATATGGGTTTTGTGCTTATCTCGAGTACTTGTCGATTTATTAATCACTCGGCGGAGATAAAATTTGCTGAGGAGAGTTGCTCGGTATTTGTTGTAGAATCTGTTATGCCATTTTACTTTGAAGAATTTGTTGGAGAGGATTTATTTCCAGGTTCTATGGCAGAAATCAAATTTATTTTTGTGGAAGATGTTGTCTCTTTTGATAACTGTATGTGTTCGCTTTGTGATATTGGCAAAACGTAAGACCATCTTCTCATTCATTGTGGTTTCGCTAAGAGCATCTGGGATGTGGTGCGTTAGAGGTTGGATGTCTTTTAGATCCATTTTTTTTGTCGACTTTATGATTCAGTGACAGAATATGGTTCTAAGGGGTCCTCATTGGAAACTTTGGCAGATTCTTTAGTTTTTGACCGTTTGGGAGATTTAGAAAAGTAAAAACTCAGGAGTTTTTCGAAGTGCAACTCCAACGAAGGATGTAGTGATTTTCAATTGTTTGAACAAGACGGATTTTTTTTTAAGATTTGTAATGGGAGTTTTTGTTATTCAGGATTGGATTTTTATAAAAATCTTTACTGTATTTTATTTTCGAACAAGTGACTTTATGTTTTTTCCATTTTCCATAACCTCGGTCTTTAGTGTGCCACACCATTTTTTTGTGTGAAAGTTTTGAGTAGCGGTTTTCTGATTTTTTGTGGTTTTTTAATATACAAATTTATTCATAAGAAAAAAATTAAAATTGTGAATCATTAAAATTAGGAGTAACATTTAGCAAACAGAAACAAAATACTGCTCCATAAGATGGTAAGATATAGTGATACATAATTATAGTTTTCTCACTAAAATGAAATAACACAAAAGTATTATCCCAAAAATTTAACACTCGATCAAAATAAGTAGCTAGATCAATGATTAAGATATGTAAATATGATTGAATATTGAATTCACTAATACCAAATCATACATATACTGTATGCAGGATTTATAATTTCATGTGGGTACATATATATTATAGTTCATACAATATTTTTCATAAAATAATTAAGCATTACTATTCATTGGCTTCTTGTACAGTATTTTCATGCATATACAACAGCCCATACACAAGCTACCAGTTCCGGTCATCCAAATTGATAAAATCAGAGAGCAGTTGATCCAATCAATTTGGTTAGACCAAAGGTTATACCCATAGCCATCAAACCTCCAACTAAAACCCTAGCTGAAGACCTTATGACCGGTGCCTTGCCCAACACGGCACCAAACCATCCAAACGCCATTAGAGCCAAGCTCACAGCTCCAACTACAACAGCAAGTCTCACTTTATAATTTCTTATGAAAGCAGCAGCCAGCAATGGCACAATTGCACCCACTGCAAATGCAAGAGCTGACGCAGCCGCTGCTTGCCATGGGTTTGCTAAATTCTCTTTCTCCCCTTCTTTATTTCCGTTTCTGTTTCCGTTTCTGTTTTTATGTTGTCTCTTCTTTTGAGCTAACTCGATATCCAACTGCGAATACACAGACACGAATTCACCAATCGCCATACTACAAGCACCGGCTGCTAAACCAGCAAAGCCTGTTAAAATCATGGCTTCAATGTCTTGTTTGACGGAACCAACTCCCATCATCAGCGATGCAATGGAGATTAATCCGTCGTTTGCGCCGAGAAGTGCTGCTCGAAGCCATTGTGCTCTTTTCGAGTAGTCGAATGTGTCGTCTTTACTATTGGCCTCTGGCTCTAGTACTTCAACGTCATTACTATTATTGTTAGTAACAGTAATAGGAAATCTGATGTTGTTAAGAGAAGATGATTGATTGCTTGCCATTGAAGAAAAAAGGTGATAAAGATGTGATTATATGAGAAATTAATAAGATAGTGAAGAATAATATCACAAAAGTGTGAAGGACACAAGCCATGAATAAAAGGTATTTATAGAGGGAGAGTCACTTTTTGCGGGTTTAATGTTTTTTTTTTTTGCGGTTATCAAACTATACACTTTTAATAAATAGTTAGCAATGCTTCATTTGTAATATTTTGATATATCCAAACAAATACATTTTAGAAACAGGAGGTTACTTGCTCATTTCAGATTGATTTTTGCTTACATGAAAATATCACCCGCTCATTTAAAGTCGATTTTTACTTACGTGAGAGGTTATTATGTGCGATAGTGGATAACAAGCCGGCAACCACGTAAGCAAATTGATCTAAAATGAACAAAAATATACTAGTTGTGGCAATAAAATATTATAAATAAAATGCTGCAGGTAGCTGTTCTGTTAAAAGTTTATAGCTCGATAATTGTAAAAAAGAAAAATGAACCCGGACTTTTGCCAGAATTAGGGCAGCTTAGTGGAATAAAATCATAGAGACTTTTTATTTATTCTTTTGTCGCTAAAGCTAATTTAAATATTTCAAATACTGAGTGCAATTTCCACACTATGTAAGAGTATGCAATTACGTTTCATACTCTAGTGATTTTATCAAAATCCATCAATCGATTTTGAGAGAGACGAAAATCAAACGGAATTTTAGAGATAAAATAAGGTTTCGTCCTATTTGGTTTTTGGTTTTATATTGAAACTTTTTAGAAAATAACAGAAAGATATAGGAAAACAAAGAGATATCAAAATTAGACATCAAATTTAAGTCAAAAATTAGTATACCGTACATTTCAACAACTTGAATACATAATAATCTAATATTTACATAAAATTATATTACATAAAATAATAATTGGGCATTTTAGTAACAAAAATAAAAAACACATCAAACCAAAATACTATAAAAAATTATAGTAAATAAATCAAATTGATTATATTTTAATGTGCTAATTTCCCTAAATACATGTTTCACCAAAATAATTATAATTTTGCATGGCAAGTTTTGAGTTTTATTTTTTAACTTTTTTCCCTAACTTTATTTACCTGTTTTGTTTTTTTATTTACCAAAATACCTTTTTCGGTTTTTCAATTTCGGTTTTTGGTTTTTTTGGTTCGGTCAACCAAACCGACCTAACCGACCGAACCGAAGGGCGGTTTTTTTTATATAGTGTAAGATTAGTGTATATATAGTGTTGATTTTTATTTTTTATAGATTTTTTTTCTGGAATTTTTTATTTTGTTTTTTATAGTGTAACAGTAGTGTATATATAGTGTTTTTATAGTGTTTATATAGTGTAAATTTAGTGTATAAGTAGTGTATTTATAGCATTTTGTAGTGCTTTTTGTGGTTTAACCATGAAACACTGCAAATACACCATAAACACTGCAAATACACCATAAACACTGTAAATGCACCATAAACACTGTAAATGCACCATAAATATACTAAAAAACGGCAGAAATACACCATTAATACACCAAAAATACACTAAAACGTAAAGATATTATAAAATTATTACAAATGCACCATAAGTTAATATTTTTTTTACAAAATCAGTAGTAATAAATAAATCTAAGAATAAGAGAAGACAAAATAAATAATTATATGAACAATAGAACAATTTTATAAACAAAAAATTATAGATCTACAATAATTTATTTACAAAATATTTAAATCATTAAAAAGAACCTAAAAAATTACACAAATCTAAAAACGAGTCGAGAAATCCATAGCGCGAACGGAAAAGACGAACGGAGTAGCGCGAACGGAAAATACGAACGGAAAAACGACCGGAAACGACGAGAAATCCATCGGAAGTAGACGAACGGACACTACTAAAAAACAGTGGTTTAGCGACGGACTATTCCGTCGCTAAACCCTTGAATTCCGTCGCTAATGGTGATTAGCGACGGAATGGCGACGGATTAGGTCCGTCGCCACAACGTTGGTCGCTAAACAAGTAGCGACCAACATTTTCAATCCGTGGCAAATTTAGCGACGGAATTTCCGTCGCTAAATTTGTCAATCCGTCGCCAATTAGTCTCATTTGGAGACGAATTCTGAGACTAATTGGCGACGGATATAGATATATTAGCGACGGATTAGCCGTCGCTAAATTGTCAGGTTTAGCGACGGATATGTCCGTCGCTAACCGGTCACAGTTCGTCTCACTGTGACCGGTTAGCGACGGACATATCCGTCGCTAAACCTGACAATTCCGTCGCCAATTTTGTATTATTTTGGCAAATTTCTGCCGTTTTCTGTTGTTTTTGTGTTTCACTGATGTTTAAAACCTGCTAAATACAGTAATTAAATTTTATTTTAGATTACACCTATTTGAAACTGAATAAAAGTATATATATATAAAATAAAATATCAAAGTATACATAAAACGTTGTCTGAAAAAAAACATCGTACATAATATATTTTAGAAAATAAAATAAACAGGAAACTACAAATCTGTAGTATCGCCACCGTCTGGCGGAGGAGGGGGAAATTGTGGCTGATACTCTGGTGGGAGATTCGGCATCATCCGTGCAATCTCATCACGTATCATTTGTGCCATGCTGGCCTGCTGCGCCGCCAACCGCTGCTCAACCTGCCGCAGGCCCTCCTGGATGCCGGCCTGCACACGGCGCTCGACCTCCTCATCCGTCTGCTGTGATGTCCGTGAAGAGCTGCCTCTCTGCGGTCTGATACTCGGGCCTACATATCTGCTGGTAGCCGAACCCAGGCCGTACACCCGATGCTTCTTGTTGACGCCCTCGATATCCATAAATATATGCGTCTCATCCACAGGACTCGAGGTGCTCCCCTCTCCGGTCGGCGACTGTGTCGCAGCAGCAAGCCTCTCAGCGATGGCGTCCTACGTACAAAACAATTACAAAACATATCAGTTTAGTTTTATAACAAATAAAAAAACATAACACTTTATTAATAATTCTAATTATTCAGGAAATTTCGGCAGCATTTCCTCTGTAATATGAACATCACCCATTTTTCAGGGAAGTCCTGCAAGCAAATTACAGCAAATTACAATATATAACCCAACCAACCAAATATATTAAGTTCTAATTACACAAACGTTAAGCCTATACAGTTTAACACTTCATATATAATATATTCAACACTTAAGCCTATATACACAACTTATAGAATTTTAATGTGATAAGGACTTACAGTCATATCCTGAGCCCTCTTGTCGACTGGTTTCTTCTCAGCCTTCGTTTTATGAAGGCGACTGTACAGCTCTGTCGCACTCGGCTTCCGGCCGAGCTCCTTAGCCTATCAGAAAAATACAGATTTATTAAGTATTAAAATAAAACAAATACGTTATTTAAGTAATTTAATTACTGATTAGAAACAAACCATCACATCCATATGCTTGATAGCAGAGCGAGATCCTCCGGTATGGCGGACAGGACCAGAACCGGGGCCCGCAGGCTCACTCATCCGGTTTGCCCGAGCTGTCTCTGACTTCTTTTTCTCCTTCTCTGTGTCCCAAAATGCATTCCAGGCTTCCCAGATCTCCTGATTCACAGATGTATGCTTCTTTTGCATTTTCCTCATCTTGTGGATGTTGTCTTTGTACCGGGTGGCTGCATGGGTCATGAAGACCCGTCTGATTACCTCCTCGCTGTACGCAGAGTCATCCCACCAGAACTTCTTCTGCAAACAGTAATAACATGAGCTTTGAGTTAGAATTTTCACAAATACCAAATCTTAAATATATTAAATTTTAAATTTAATTACCTGAAATTCCTGAAAATAGAACTCCCTCTGGTCCGCTGTCAGAAAGCGCCATGCTGATCCAGTCTCGAACCAGCACTGCCTGAAAATATCCCGGATAGCCCGAGAAACAGGCCCAGAGTCCAGCAACATTGTCCTGTGATATAATAAGCATAATTTACTTTACATACATATTAATTCCATACTAAAAATCAAAAAAATTAAAAAAACTTTAATCATACCTGCTAGGGTCCGGACGAACCATCGCCCTACCCTGGTTGTCCAAAATGGCCGGGGGCTCGCCTGCCTCACGCTCCTGCAAAGGCTGAACAGGTCCTCCAGCCTCCTCACGATGCTGCTCCTCTACGGGCTCGGTAGGGTCCCCCCGTCCTCGGCCTGATCCTCGGCCTGATCCTCGGCCTGAGCCTCCGCCTGAGCCTCGACCCCTCATACCTGCACTAATTGTCAAGTTAATTGTTCCAAAACTAAACAACACATTATAAAACTACATACGTGAAACATATAACATACGTGAAACATATAACTAAGAAATATGAATTCAATTTAAAATAGTACACTTGAATAAATAATTATAAAACATAATTATAATTAAGAAACATGCTAATACATAAAATACTCTAAGCTACTAAAGTTCTTCAATTTCATCTTCATCTGATGAGGATGCGATAAAGTCAGATTCTGTTTCATCAGGAGGCACGAACAACGCATCTTCTTCAGCTTCTCCGTTGTCATCGGCTAAATATGTCGAATTGTCGTCCGTTGCAACAATGAGAGGATTTTCTTCTATCACGTCTTGAAAAGCCGGGATAATCCCCTCGGGCATGTCAAGTTCAGATCTTGCCTTTGTCCTGCAAACTGCCCACCAATTTAATTTATCCCTTCTTTTACTAGGATATGGCAGGTAATGAACCTGGTCGGCCTGTTCGGCTAAGATGAATGGTTCATACTTATTGTATCTCCTTCTGTTATTAATATCCACCATGTTGTATTTTTTGTTACTAATTGTGCCAGAATTTCGTGCTGGGTCGAACCACTCGCATTTAAATAAGACAGTCGTCTTCATTGGAAGAGCCGGATACTCCAGCTCAATTATGTCTGTCAGAACTCCATAAAAGTCATTTTCGCTGTCGACATATTGAGTTCCCTTCACGCAGACTCCACTATTCATAGTAAGCTGTTCCTCCCCATAAGCTTGAGTCTGAAACTTAAATCCGTTTACACGGTACCCCTTAAATGTTCTTACTGATCTAAGAGGTCCTTTAGCGAGACTAAGAATAAAGGGATTAGTACAAACAGTTGGATCTTGCACCTGTAGCGTAAAAGTGTATATAAATCAGAACTTTTTATTGAAAGAATCGAAAAGTATTTTGTAAAATACTTACGTATTGTTGAAACCAGTAGGCAAATTGACTCTCGAACTTCGCTTCAATTTGAGAGATGGTGATTTCAGGGTTTTCTCTGCGCAACTCGCCTTCGAAAACCCTTAGTTAAGAAGAAAACAATTATTACAAGCTCAATAATTATTGGATATGACATTGACAACTGTATTAAAGCTTACTCTCTGTAATTTTCAATTTCTGAACAATTCAACAGAACATATGTCCGAGCAGCAACAATCTCAGAATCTTCAAGATATCTCTTGCGGCAAGCACCCACTGATTGCCCGTGCGGCTTGAAAATAGATAGTCTGTCCACATCGTCGTCGACTTCAATGTCATAAACTTCATTCCTTTGCGGCCGCTCAGGTATCATTGGGTCACCTTCTGAAAAGTAATAAGCTGCAAATTTTGCGGTTTCTTCATTCAAGTATCCGCTACTGATGCTTCCTTCCACCCTCCCTTTATTGCTGACTTTTTTTTTCAGCTTTCTCAAATATCTGATTCCACATTCCTCAGTTAGTGAACATGACATGTCAAAATATATACTGCTACACAGAATTGAGAAAATTCAATTACTTTACCTTTCAAATGGATACATCCAGCGATACTGAACCGGACCTGCCATCATAGCTTCGTACGGCAGATGTACGGGTAGATGTTCCATGGAGTCAAAAAAGCTGGGCGGAAAAATACGTTCCAGCTTGCACAGTATCTTTGGGATTTCCAGCCTCATACGATCTAGATCTATCTCTGTTAGAGACGTGGAGGTTAACTCACGAAAGAAGATACTCAGCTCTGTTAAAGGCTCCCAGACTTCCTTCGGTAATAGCTCACGGAGAGCGATTGGCAGAAGTCTTTGCATAAAAATGTGGCAGTCGTGACTTTTCATTCCATGCATTTTCAGACCGATTGTATCGACACATCTGGACAAGTTGGACGCGTAGCCATCTGGAAACCTTATTAACTTAATCCACTCAAGTAAAGCTTTTTTCCCGTCCCTGTCCAAAGCATACATCGCCTTAGGAAATCTCCCAGTAACCGGATCTTTAGCTAACTCAGGCCGATCACATATGTCATTCAACTCCTCTCTAGATTTTGCATGGTCTTTCGTTTTCCCGGGAACATTTAGTACCGTATTGAAAATGTTGTCGAATACGTTTTTCTCAATGTGCATGACATCGAGATTGTGACGAATGAGATTTGTTTTCCAATACGGCAAATCCCAGAAAATACTTTTTTTATTCCAACCATAATTTTCCGACTTCGCAGCATTATTTTTCTCAGCCCCAAATTCATATGCCTTCATAAACCCCAGACTGTCCACCTCTGCCAACAATTCTTCTCCGGTTTTCGGGTGTCCGAATTCTTTGTTTACGGTTTTCCCTTTACGGAATTGAGTTGTGTTACGACGGTACGGGTGACCACGAGGCAAGAACTTTCTGTGGCAGTCAAACCACGACTGTTTTCTACTCCCTTTCAGCGTGAAAGCATCTGTATTTTCCATGCAGTGAGGGCAAGCCAGTCTCCCAGATGTGCTCCAGCCAGCCAACATTGAATAAGCGGGAAAATCATTAATTGTCCACATCAGTGCCGCTTTCATTTGAAAATTTTGTCGCCTATGAACGTCGAATGTCTGGACTCCAAATTCCCAAAGTTGGTTTAGCTCAGCTATCAACGGCTGGAAAACAACCGAATATTTTTCTACCGCTACTAGACATATATAATTTCGTGACCGAGCTACGGGAGGACCAGTTTTACAAACTGTACAAACTGTACAATCCCGTGTCGTTCAATCGCTTGAACACACGGGACGGGAAATCTACGGCTAGGTTTACGATATTATTCGGTGGGAATAAAATCGAGGTCATTTTAAACAGTTTATAAATTAACTAATAATAAATGAAAATAAAAAAAAATAACGGTACTTACTTGTTGTAGAGCAGAACCGCAACAGATACAAAGGAACAATAAGGAATCTCGGGCCGCTGCAACAAACAAACGGATATCACACTTATCCGTTGCAACAAACTAACAGATATATACTTAATAAGTATCTTAAATTTCTAGAAACAATTGGGCAGCACTTCCACTAAAAAATGAGCATCACCCATTTTTCAGGGAAGTCCTGCAAGCAAATTACAATTCACAAACCAAAATACAATCTACTTATAACGAACTTAATGAACTAATTAAATGAATTAACAAAATAAAAAGTTAACCTAAACTAAGCAAATTATCATAATTAAACAATTAATTAATCTAAAGTAATAATTTAAGCTAATTGAACAATTAATTAACCTAACAAAATAAAAAAGCAAATTAAATAATTAAAAAACTAATTAACCTAAAATAAAAAATAACATAATTAACTAATTAAATGAATTAACAAAATAAAAAGTTAACCTAAACTAAGCAAATTATCCTAACTAAACAATTATTAATATGTAATTTTACTAATTAAAAAATAATATATCCAATTAAAATTATTGAACCTAATTCAAATATATTTTTAAAAACCAGAAAATTAAACCTAGCTAATTCAATAACCTAATCATATTTTAATTTAGTTAACATTTTAACTAGAGTATTATTTATATTCATTATTCAAAGTTAATAAAAATTAACAAAAAATAACTAACCTATTGTGACTGGCCGGTGGCAGGCGGCGGCAGGTGGTGGCAGGCGACGGCAGGTGGTGGCAGCGGCTGTTGAGCAGAGGAGAAGATGAAAAACGCCACAAAAAGGGAGGAACCGCCGGTGATGAAGATGGGGATGCCGGAAAATGAGAGGATTCGCTGAAAATGGAGGAAAATGAGAGAATCGCCGGAAATGAGATGAAAAACGGAGGCCGGAGGTTTTTTTTTCTTTCAAACTGCTGATGAGAGCAGAAGAAGAAACCTGTGCGTTTCATTTAGGTTAATAATTAGCGAAGGATTGTAACTATCCGTCGCTAATTATTAACCTAAATGAAACGCAGCGTTCTGGTAATAAATTAGCGACGGAAAGTTAGGATCCGTCGCTAATTTCTTTGTCAGAACGCTGCGTTTTGACCACTGCAAAGGTTAGCGACGGAATTGACTCTCCGTCGCTAAAATTGGAAGGAAAAAATAGGCGCCAGGGCTTCCCGCCAAGGTCCCGCCAATTTGGTGACGGACTAGCGACGGATAATCCGTCGCTATTATCTATCAGCGACGGATGCTACATCCGTCGCTAATTCCGTCGCTAAAAGAGTCATATAGCGACGGAAATGCATTCCGTCGCTAATGTCCGTCGCGAATTGCCTGTTTTTTAGTAGTGGGAAGCGCGACCGGAAAGACGAATGGAAAAGTAATCGGGGGAGATAAACTGAAAATCAAATGTAAAAGAAGAAGAGAGAGAAGAGAGAGAAGAAAAGGTGGTTATGAAAAAGTTTAACCTAAAATGAAATAAAACTTCTTTATATAGTAGGTATTTTTTGTAAATAAGTTAGCTTATTAGGTAACATAGGATAAGAGGAAAAGATGGATCAAAATGGTGTAAATACTTTATCCAAATCAGGTATTTGGAAAATAATCTCTATTTTAATTTGGTTATATAATTATAGTAGTATGTATTATAAATAAATAAATATAATATAATTTGGTTATATTTGATCTAAAATATTTTTATTGAAAGCTAATGAAATATTCAATTTTAGTTTACAACCCCAATTCAGATAGATACTTCAGAAATTTGTGCAAGCAAGATCTAACTTACATAGTACATATACCTAATTCAGTTTTCCTTAAACACAGTTATAAGAATTACAACTAATTTGAGAAGAATATAATTGTGGAACTCATATTACAAAAACCGTATTTATTATACATTAACTGATATAGTTAATGAACTGTTATAAACGGGTTAAATATTTTTTTGCAGTAACTGAAGTATAGGATTTTATATAATAATTACCAATATTTTATTTGTTATATTTCTTTTTTTTTTTAGCCCATCCGGTTTCCAGACTTCACCCTGATTAATCTGGATTCGACCCGCGTCGCGCACCTAACAGGGTGGGTGTTAGTCTCTTAGTGAGAATTTTCTGCATTCACAAGATTCGAACCCGAAATCTTATTTAAGCGATAGCAAAACGAACCAATCCCTATTGGCTTTATTTATTATATTTTAATTACTCAATCATCATTTTCGCAATTGAAGGTCATTCGATCATTTTAGGCCAATTTTTACCTTTATGAAAGATATAAAACAGTATAGTTAATCATTACTATATAATTTATATATCTTTTATATAATTGTCAGTTGAGTAATTATATTTTTCCGTCGTACATGTAGGTAAAAATTGGCATAGAATGATATAGTAACTCTATACTGTTGTTCCGTTAAAAAAAACTCTATACTGTTGTAAAAATAATAATTATGTTACCAAAACATAATAAATAAAATTATTGATAACCTTTTTATAAATGGCCTGTAATTCAATAATAACAAAAATATTTAGATTGAAATTTCCTCAAGTTCAATTTAATTTGAGGGATCAAATATAATAAATTCACATTATTTATTATCAAATGAATGTTATAGACTAAAAAAATATAATTTTAAATATATTAATTTACACTTGAGCCGTGTAAATCATTTGCGGTGGGCAAATTCTGAACCCAAACTTTAAACGGCTGTATATATGAGTACAGTTCGATCTCGCGGTATCACTTAAGTTAAAAAAACGTCTTATCAATTCATTTGTATTCTGGGATTATTTACACCATTTATTATAATGAATAGTTTATATAGTAAATTTAACCCCCTTTAATTCAAAACATTTAACTCCACCATAAACCGGAAAAAAAAATCGTAATAAATAATAATGATCTCTCCAATGGATTGCTGAATAGGAGAGCAATAGAATAAAGTGTGGGAAAAATTGATAATATTAGTAAATTAGAGGGAGTGTGCACTCCACACGAATGTCAGTCTTCTTAGCATTTTTAATTAACTAAAGAAGTCTATAATGGGGGAGATTCCACTTGAATAGGCCATTGTTGACTTGGCAAAATAGTTTTTAAATATCCACAATTTTAATTATTTTATTAAATAAATTTCTAAACGATAACTTAAATATTATAATCTATTAGCATTACAAATTGAGATAATCATATCCAAACTCCAAACTAGACTTATTTTTAAAATTTATTTTTATAAATTTTTTGATTCCATAAATAATTATTAACAAAGTTGATCTTTCATTTCAATTTGTAAAAAGTTAGATTAGGGGTAACCATGGTTCATAAACCGGCTGTTCGAATTTGAAACCGTCGAGTCACGGTTCAAGAAATACTTGAATCAGCCTTGAACCGTCTCTTAGGCGGTTTCATATCGGTTCGGAACCGGCCAGTTTCGGTTTTGATGGTTCAAAAAATTAAAAAAAATTATGAAGATTATAAAAATTAAATTTAAATATTTTAAATTAATTAAATTTAATTGAAATTTGACTTAATATAAATGATTAATTATATTTAAAATTAAAAATATATTTAATTTGCTCTAAATTTTGATAATTAGTTATTTATATATGCTTAATATAATCATATATTGCTATAAAATAAGATAAAATAAATGGTTAGTGTTTAAAAAAAATAAAAATTTAAAATATATTAAAAATAAATCAATAATATTTATATAATTATAGTAGCATGTATTATAAACAAATATAATATGATATATTAATACTCAATCATATGTATACATATATAATACATAATTTAAACTATATATTTCAGGAAATATACTGTTCGGAACATGAACCAAGAAATGTTGAACCGGCCCGAATCCGATCTCCTTTCATTTCTGGGTCTGTTTAAACACGGTTTAGAGTTTGGTTAAAAAGTAAAGCATGAGAATGTTCAAATTATTTTTTTGATATATATTTGAAATAAAATAAACAAATTTGTGGATATAAAAATAACATTTTGCCTGTTTATCTTTCCCTATCTTTAATCTCTTTTATCATATCTTAATTATATTGAGTTTTGTCTTTGTTCAGCCTTGCACAGAATTTGGTCGTGGCAAAGATTTCATTTTTGGTAATGGATTTCTTCATAGTTAAATAATGGCAGAAACTTGGTGCTTATATCTTTAATAGAAGGTTGAATCATAAATTAACTTCTTTTGGCCGAAGCATACATCACATAATTTATTAGATTGTCTAATATTCATATTTTATTAGATTCTGAAAAATTCACTCTCTTGAGTTAAAGAATGGGGACAAAATTATGACACAATCCTCTGAGAATTCCAACTTGACAAAATTACTCAGTATTTTCGCATATGTGAGGATGAAACTAATTAAAATATAAATTTGAATGTAATATGTATTAAACTCTATTTGGGAGTTTATCCTCAGGACTTTAGGTGATTATAGTATGCATTATGCAATCAAACTGTATTAAAAATAGAAAAGTTGTAAAATTTGATCCAATTTTAATTATTTGGTTCAATTCCAGTGTAGAATTTATTTCATTTTTAAATGAATTCTATTTGAAATTCTTTTATAAAGTTGAATTTATTTCATTTTTAAATGAATTTATATTTGGAATTCATTTGTAATGGAATTTATTTCATTTTTAAATGAAATTCATTTCTATTTAAATTTTTGTATTTGATATCACAAATATCAAATATGAAATTCATTTCAAACAAAATAAAATATTTACTTTATTTTCTAAAAGATATTATTAATAGAAAATTTTAATTATTATTTTTAAAATATTTTAATGTTTTTTGGTTTTTTAAAATAAATTCTCTAATAGAGCAATTTATTATGGTTGTGCCCTGTTTATTTCTCTTGTGGTATGCTTATTTTTATTGGTGCTCATGATTTTCAGATTTGATCAAGGCTTTTTCATTTTGGACGATAACCTGCACGAATTCTTAATGAATCCAGTTTTTTGGATATTTTTTAATTCATTCAAATTTTTGTGATAACTTGTTTATTGCAGATTATTGTTAATTTCAACAAATATTTTGCGATGAGTGAAGTTTTCAATTATAAATTTATTGAAAAATCAAGTTTGTATTGGCCCCAATGCAGTTATTTAATTCACTTTACACCCTATACTATTTTTACCTTTTTACATTTACAAAATACCAATATTTTTTCATATTTATACAAATACTACTTTCTCTTTTTGCATTCATTTTTTTTCTTTTTTAATTTTTTGAAACCCTAATTAATTTGTTTTTTCCTTTCACTTCTTCCATTAATGGCCACCACCATCATTAATCTTCATCTTTCAAACCACACTGCCACCATCTTTCTCCAACCGCCGCCGCCCCTCATCTTATCCCGCTTGCCTCCGCTCGTTTGTGTTGTACAGGCGGTGGATGCAGGTGATTGATTGTGTTGGTGGCGGCTGGACAAAGATAGTGTGTGATAATTATATATTAATCCATAAGAATGAGATGTTGACACGTATAGAAAGTAATTCAATAATTGTCCTATTTAATGTTAAAATATTATTATTATTATTATTATTATTATTATTTAGAGGAAAATATTATTATTTTTGGTTATGAGATATTGAGATATGTATGTAAACTTTGATTTTAATTTTTTCAGATTTTTGCATGCAAAAAATTACGTGAGGTATGAATGTAAATAAAATGTAAAATTGAAATGATCTGTGTAGATAACCGTCTTCCTTTACCGATTGCAATTTTTTCCTAATGTTCGTATGATTTAGAAGTGCTAGATGTAACCAGGACATAAATTCTGTCAATTTATGAGAATATTAACCATAATATTATAACAAGGTACTTATTAATACTCCCCAGCAGAGATTACCAGAAATAACAGATAACAAACATAAGCGCAATTTGCATTTAAACTGGGCACTTGGCGTAGAGTTTTTTACCGATCAAGTAAAGCGGACAGTAAAAGACTCGACGTAAAACCTACAGATTCAAAATTGTCAAAAATGTTCGTCATTTATACCATTAACTAAAAAAATGGCTACATAAAATGCTAAACTGTCAACAAAGTTCAAAATTGATCAGACTTAATTTCTTAAACCATAGTAATGGCAGTAAGGCTAAGCGTAACTCGGAAAATCATTTACCCCGCAGGCATTTTCAGGCAATGAGTTTTTGAGTTCTTACTAAATACAAACTACAAGCCTCTTCGATATTCCAATTGTTTAGTATTCTCCTGCAACACCTGCCAAGGAAACCAAAAACAGAGGAAAAAAAGACTCCGGTAAGGCCATGCTTATGATACAAGCTAGAAACGCGCTTCTTATAATTTGAAAGCAAAAACAAAATCAAAATTGCACCAAAATATTGAAAAATTGGGCTGATATTTAAAATACATTATGTGCAAAGGCATTCCTTACTTCTCGTATATAATTTGCTATTGCCTTGCAGCCCTCAGCAGCAAGTTGCATAACATTTTCAAAAATATCAATTGGCAACTTAGCATCCATCTGCATAACAAAAAACACAATATGAGCTGAACTTTCATATTAGGAAAAACTATAAAGAGGAAAAACAGATTATAAACCCTCATTCCTTAACAGAGAACTTTCAAAAACATGATCTGTCGAACATTTAAGGATTAAGTTCACCAGAAAAAAATGACCATGTTCAGGAATTTGTACGTCTTTCTAAATAATTTCTTGAATGAAGAAAGATTCCCTAGGGAGTAACAAACTATATCTAAAAACAAAGAAAAAGAAGTTAAAAGTAGGAACTCTAAGAAAAGCTGTCAACTATTATCTTGCTATCATAAATTATTCTTTTAATCTAAAATTCCACCATACTATTCCTGATTAAACTGTAATATTGCTAATAAGCAGCAAATAAGAACCACAAGTTTTAATAAATTTGTGATATTCAAAAGATAAACATGTCGAGGATGACAACAACCTGAAGAAGAGTTACTTTGTCCAACTTAGTTAAGATTCCAACAGTTACATCTGGCCCTCCAGCACTGTCTTCAACATAGTTCAGATCTGCGTACATTTGATTAGTGTTAACTTCATGATCAAGACATCAAATACTATTAAGGAAGAGAATTGTACAGTATCATAAAAATTCAGTCACCAAGTAGAGGAGTGCTATTAAGATATCCAGCGCTACAAGAAGTGACAAGATCACGCATAGGGATTCCAGCATCTGCTAGGGCCAAGGTTGCAGCATTGATGCATGCAGATCTAGTTCCTGTAGAGAACAACCAGCAATGATAAAGAATAAACCTCTTTCATTCTTGAAGATGGATCTTCTACGGGAATGAAGCCACTGGAAATATTTCTCAGTACTACTATTGATGCTATTTAATTTTTATAGGCAGCTGATCTTTTCTTCTTCATTGTGGGACGCATGAGTCTATTAATGACTCCATGCACCAACATAGGAAGTTTGTTTTACAAACATATTATAAGCTGACAAGTATCTTCTAGTAAGCATATGTACTCATTAATGACTTGAACATACCTCCATCTGCTTGGAGAACTTGTACATAGATATCTATCTGCAAAGTATAATATAATGCTTCAGAAAGATGGAGGAAGAGGGACGGGGATTGTGGGAGATAGCATAACCATTAATGTTAGAAAGACCACGAGAAGTTTCAAACAAACCTGAGAGCGAGGCATCAAGTGCGTAAGTATGCATTCTTCCATAGTCTGACGAATAACTAAGGAA
Source organism: Mercurialis annua (assembly GCF_937616625.2). Classification (NCBI taxonomy): domain Eukaryota; kingdom Viridiplantae; phylum Streptophyta; class Magnoliopsida; order Malpighiales; family Euphorbiaceae; genus Mercurialis; species Mercurialis annua. The sequence goes on along the minus strand of NC_065570.1, from coordinate 7,904,853 downwards.
ATTTCAGTTGATCGTCTGCATATAATAAGTCATAGAAAAAAAATATAGACTTACAACCATCACAACATAAAAGCCATTCCAGTGATATCACAGTATTAACAATGTGCAGATTCTGTTGCCACTCCAATAATCAACCAGTTCTATGAGCAATAAAAACACATCTTAATTTAAGAAAACCATTTGATAAATGAAGACAACCTCACTGACAATAAATTATTCAAAAAACAATAGTGTAATAAAACAAAGGCAATATAGGTTATTCTTATTCCTTTAGTGCCCTTCATTTGAACATTAAGGGAATAATGTAACTTAAAAAAACCGCAAAAGACCCAAATGGTTTCATTAAAAACATTTTCATTTTGACTGGCAATTTATAGTACAAATATGAACATCTTGTGCAAGTAAGAAGGTAAACAAAGGTCAAGATAGATAACTTGTTAGAGATTGATTTTACTGTTCTTTGGATATTAAGATGTCAGTCTATTAGCAATTTGAAGCTGGCATGTGCGAATTAGAAATCTTGTAAGAGCTTTGGTTCAAAGTTTAGAAAACAATTGCACCGTCAAGCATGAGTGCACAAAAAATGATCAACAGATGCATTAAGAATAAACTAAACTACACATCGATTGCATTTCCTCTTACTGCACTAGCCAAACTTCTGGCTATTGATAGTCTGCATCACTGGCAAGTGGATGGACGCGTTATATGAATGGCAGATATTACTTCATACTACTATAACATGGTTATTTCAATTTTCTAAGATTAATTGAATCCAAAATCAAATAGATTAAATGCTCTTAATGAAATAAAGATTGATTAAACTTCTATAAATATATTACGAAGACTGCAAGAAAACAGAACACTTGTTTGGTTCACTTGTACTCTAGAATTCATTTTATATACAAATAAATTTATTTAGTAATTCATTTGATTTAAACATGACTAATTCTGCAAAACTTAAAAATAGAGTTAGTAACTGAATTTCTAAGTAAACCAAGAAATGATTGAAAAGTAAAATGAAACAGAATGCATCATGTCAAATTAAAAAACTACACTAAATCGAAGGTAGTTACCTATCACCCTTTGGTTTTCTCATGCGATCTCCGGTGCTGAAATTAGCCATGGTGTACTCACAGCGCACCTGAGATATGCATAAATACAAACAGTGCGTTACTTCTACAATCACAAGAAAGATACTATAAGGTGGTTTCCAAATTCATATTTGAAAAAAATACCAATGCCTGGTCGTTCATCTGTTGACTTCTATTTTGGACCTGAACAAGAAAAAGTCCACGCCAATTTAAACCAACTCGAAAACAATGCTAAAGAATATTACATATACATGTATAAACAATACCTCTCTTGGTCCATAAACAGCAGCAATCACTTTGGTGTTACCCATCTCAAAAACAGCAGAACTGCATAACCAATTTTCCATCAAGAAATTGAAGACAAACTCAAGAGAAATAATAATATCAATTGTTGTGCATACCCATCTGCTTTGGAAACAGCACCAATCTGTGCTCGTAGTTGCCTCATCTGTAATGATAAAGGAATTTTAAAATTAAAGTAAAAAGAGCAGAGCCAATGAATCAAAAAGCTAATGAAATTGAGTATTTAAACAAGAAAAGTAATTGGCAGCTAAAATTAGCGAAAATACACGAAAAAATAAATAATAGTTTCAAGAGAAATATTCATACTTCCATGGGACGTCTTCCATCTAGACGCAGTCCTTCAGGGCTCACGAATTCCATTTCTGCTTATGAAAAAATAACAAGAAGCGGCGGAGGCAGCGGCGGTGGAGAGAGGAAGAGATATAGTTAAGTGATTACTATAAGCGTGAAAAGGTTAAAGCTGATGGCCTTTCACTTCCGAGTTGGAAAATCACCGTAATTAGACACGACGACAGCGGAGAGCGGAAGCCGTCGAAGAGGTTACCGGCGATGAAGAGAGCCGCCAGCCGGTCTTTTTCCCTCGCTTTTGTTTTGTTTCAGTGATACAAACTGCAAACGACAAGAGCAATTGTAGTTTTGTTATTACTTGTACTTCAATACTAGGGCTGAAATTCTTTTCAAAAGGAAAAAAACTAGGGCTGAACCGACGACGTTTACCGTAGAACAGAAAGGATAAGTTCCAATGTGCTCCCTAAATTATAATACAATAGTTAGCTTTAGCTCTTTAACATTGCTGTTGAATTTATTTAGCCCTAAATATTTTTTTTTTGAAGGAAAAGCCCTAAATATTTTGATATGGGTAAATGAATGATCTCTTTTTATGGCATAATTATATATTATTTAATATTTAAATATTTTTAAAATTAAAAGTAGAATACTACTTTATTATAATAAAAATAGAGTATCTAACTAATAATCTAAACAAATCACATGTATATATTTTCTTTTTGTTGAGAAGAATCACATGTATATATTTAAAATCAATGAAATAGTATGTATAACATGTGATCACAAGATTACTATTTTTTGTGATATGGGTAATTTATAAAGTAAGTATTTTCTTTTAAATTTATCAAATCACATTAAATCGAATGTGAAACAATTATTTTTATAAAAAAAAAACTTGAAATAATTCAAAGACTAAACCCGATGATAAGACATGCAACAGACAATATGTTGTCTGATTCACAGATATTATTTATAAAAATAAAAATAAATTATTAACTGTTTCATTAATTAAATGCAGTTTTTAATTAGTCTTTTATTAAATTTTTCCAATCACCCGCAAATTCACAGCATCTGATTCAATTATCACTTTATAACTTTTTAATTTCCATGTTCTTAACATTTTTTATTTCCTTAACTATATCAAGTTCTTTTTGCTTTTGACATAAAAGAGTAATATTGTTTAAAAAATAAAAACAAAGAGTATGGTTTTTTCTAAAATTAAAAATAGACCAATTTATAAATATGTTTTTTTATTATTAAAATTGTTAAACTAAATCAAATATTTTAAAAACTTGTGTTAATTAATCTAGACTTATCATTTTGTATTGGATTCGATTATTAGGTATTGTGGATTCATTTTGGTTTGGTGAACACCCGTAGTAGATAAGAAAGCACCTATAAAACGAAATTTGTTCTTGATACTACCTATAAAAATTAATTGCTGAATACTGTCGGAGATTGATCATTTTAGTGGGGTCTGATCAAAACTTCAAAATCAACATACCTCAGTTTAAGAATAATTTAACTCAATGGAAATTTTCACTTTAGAGAAATTATTAACTTTACCAGGGCAGGGTATTAAATTATTTAGGATATAAAATTTACATTGTCATTTTGCTTAATTTAATACTACTTTATAATCATCATCACTACCACCAGCAACAGCATCTAAAATTACTTAACAATCTCCGCCAATTTGCAGCCTCCATTTCCATTACTTACCTGCTCTTCGTTTTATCTTACAAATGGCTTCCTCACTGCACACCGTTTTATCCATAAGTACCTCATCTTCTTCATCATCCAGAAGCGTCTATACTAACCGAGTTCGGAGACTTCCAGCTCACTCACTCGTCACTCCGCTCTCCGTTTCTCTCTCAAGTACTTACTCACTCAACTCAACTCAACTCAACTCAGTCCCGACTTCATTAATTTACTAACTCTTTTGTTTTTACTCTTTCTTGAATGCTGTTTATTTTCAGGGCGTAGGCTTAGCATTAGAGCAACAGAGACTGATGCTAATGAAGGTAGTTTTTGTTTTTCTCTATTTTATTATGGAATATTCTAATTCATTTCAATTTAAGCTTCTAAAATCATAACATTTTTGTTGTTTTTATTATTGTGACAGTTAAACCTCAGGCACCGGATAAGGCGCCAGCTAGTAGTGGTGGTGGTTCAAGCTTTAATCAGCTTCTTGGTATTAAAGGAGCGGCTCAAGAAACTGTCAGTACTTCGTACTCTTTTTTTCTTTAAACATGTTGTCTTTTTTCTATGTGAGCTTCAATACCTAGGTTTATGTTTTGTGTGTATCGGATAAAAGTATTTTATATTTTTGCTTTGGTTTTATTAAAACAAAACAATTTCTGACTTTGTAGTTTAGTATAAGATTCCTCATCAAGGTTACAGTTTGGCACAAAGAAGTGTTTAAATTTCGTGTTTTCGCTTAATTGCATAACTTATGCGTTTTCGCTTCATTGTTTTGTTCGATAACTGGAATAGAAAACTTTTGAATTTAAGAGCAGCATAAACAAGTGTTAACAGCTTACCTTGTCAATTGGTAGAAATTTATGTGGAGGGACTAATGTAGACTAGAAGAACTTATGGCACTTCGCATATCAATCGGCAGTATAATTTTCAATACTAATAGTGCATGACATATATGAGAATCGTAAACTTTTATATCTTCACAATATTTGTTTTCAAGTGGTTACTCCATATTCTGGAATTGGTATCCAGCCCGTAATGTTATTTGTGTCAAAGTCATAGGTTCTCATGATTATACAACTATAAGGGTAAAAAATGTTTCTTGAAATGGCCATCCTCTTGTGCTGAAATTATTGTCCAAAGAAGCAAAGCAACTGTCTATCGTACATGGTCTTTAAAGTGAGCAAACAGGCTTTGAGAATTGTCATTAAAGCGCTATCATATGCATTTCAATGAAATGAGCAACATTTTTTAGAAACAAGGTTGAATTCATGCAAAATGTTAGTGTATGTGAACTCACCCAAAAACGTTTTGAAATTATAACATTCATGTTTCTCATCGCTTACAGGTAGAAAGATAATAATCAAAGGGAAATAATGTACCATGGGAACTAGAATTTTTCCAGAACAAGTTTCTGATTTTTATTTCCTTCTCCTATAAATGTGTCGTCTGAAATTCAAATGTTTAAAAGTTGGAAAGAAAAAAATCAACGCCAAAGGTATTTGCTGACTGTGAAGCTTCAATCTGCAGAACAAATGGAAGATCCGTCTGCAACTCACAAAACCTGTTACTTGGCCTCCATTGGTCTGGGGAGTAGTTTGTGGAGCTGCTGCTTCAGGTATTCTCAGTACATATTCATAAAGAAATTAAATTTTCTGATCACTTGATTTGTAATATCTCTTAATATATGGCATGTTGACTCCAAGCTGCCGGAATACTCCTGCAGTTTCACATTTTTGTGGTCATTCCTTGTGCAGCTGGTGAATTTAGGGTCATTGCTAATCTTACTATTGTTCATTTTGGTTTGGTAGGGAACTTCCACTGGAATTTGGAAGACGTTGCTAAATCAATTGCTTGCATGATGATGTCTGGCCCATTCCTTACTGGATACACACAGGTTTGTATCAGAGATCTCAAAGTAATTTGTATCTTTGTCTGTCTTTGACTCACTGATCCATGCTAACAATTTCTTCATTTTCCAGACAATCAATGATTATTATGACCGAGAAATAGATGCTATAAATGAACCATACCGTCCAATTCCTTCAGGGGCTATTTCTGAGAGCGAGGTTCATAACGCAATTAACTTCTCTTACAAACTTCATATATTAAACCTACGAGAATTGGTTTTCAAAAACAAAAAAGCTTCAAGAACTGCATAGTCTCTTACATCTCTCTTGAAACTTGCTGCAGGTTATCACCCAAATATGGGTGCTGCTTCTTGGGGGGCTAGGCTTGGGTGGTTTATTGGATGTGTGGGTATGTAAACTAAATGGTTGATTCATGTTTCTTTCGTTTATAAGAATAACACCAGGCCCTGAATACTGAATCCATGTACTTTCTAGGCCGGACATGATTTCCCCATAATATTTTACCTTGCTTTGGGTGGATCCTTACTGTCGTACATCTACTCAGCACCACCCCTGAAGGTAGTGCACTCTCTTTCAAGACAAACCATCTTACATTTTAGTTGCACAAACAAAAGATAAAAGAAAAATGCTAGAAGACTGACTAATTTGGAAATACCATTGCAGCTGAAACAAAATGGATGGATCGGAAATTTTGCGCTGGGGGCTAGCTATATCAGTTTGCCATGGTGCGAGATCATCCCTTTCTCTGATCTTTGATAGAACTGCTAAGTTGTAACTGAGATCTACTTCACTTGCTAGCCCATCCATATTAATAACATCACTTTTATTCAAATAAAAGTGCCTTAAGAAAGAAAGCCCAAAGACACCTCAATCCTAAAAAAATCTTTCAATATATAAGAACTTTATTTGCTTATAGAACCACTTATGGCAAGTCATATATCAAGTGGTCAGCATGTTGTTTGTTCTGTGAGGATTCTGTGTCTGCTTGAGGTTTTGGTTACTTTTCACCCTATGCATTGTCCAAGTTTTCTTGGAAGGGCCTCTGAGAGACTATATAGTATGGACTATGGAAAACAAAATACTGAAACGATAAATGTTAAAATGAAAAATGGAAAAAACAATACTCTTTTATAAGAATAAAAGCATTTTCAGAATCGGAAACAAAAGAATGCTGGAACCTAAGAAAACGTAATACTTGAGAAGCTTTAGTGCAATATAGCTAAGGAATTTATTTTTCAACTATCTTCCTAATAGAGGAAGTAAAGTATACAGTATCATCACAATAAAAATTAGATTCAAGCTTTCCCTGAGCTTCTGAAATCAATCTGTATTTGATAGGTGGGCTGGTCAAGCTTTGTTTGGGACCCTTACGCCGGACATAATTGTTCTCACTCTCTTATACAGCATGGCTGGGGTATGAGCTCAATGAAATTTCTTTATATTGAATTATCACCCCTGACCAGATTATTTACTTGAACTTATTCAACGTTTCAGCTGGGTATTGCAATTGTAAACGACTTCAAAAGTATCGAAGGAGATAGAGCAATGGGTCTTCAGGTCGATACTATCTCGTCTCACCCGTGTTGGTGCTTAGCTTTTAATTCATAATTTTGCTGGTTGTAACTCTGTTTTGGTGTTTCTGTTCGAGCAGTCACTTCCAGTAGCTTTTGGTGCTGAAACTGCCAAGTGGATTTGTGTAGGCGCCATTGACATAACTCAGATCTCTGTTGCTGGTATGTCCTTTCTGCTTAAACAGTTTCTGTATCGGTTGATGCACACCCCCTCTGTAGTATTATTTGTGCAGCGCTTTCATACTCGTTCGTTCTGTGAATGTAGGATATCTACTAGGAGCTGGTAAACCTTACTACGCCTTGGCCCTATTTGCTTTGATAATTCCACAAGTTGTTTTCCAGGTAAAGAATTATGCTTCTTAAATGTTCAATCTAATGTCTTGAAGATTGATTTATTCTGTGCTAATGTTGGAGTAATTTATGCGCATTTCAGTTTCAGTATTTTCTGAAGGACCCTGTCAAATACGATGTTAAATATCAGGTAAATTTTAATACTGAGATAAACTTATTTATGAGTGTCCGAATCAAATCATGATACATGATCTCCTGTGTTTTCAGGCCAGCGCACAACCATTTCTCGTGCTTGGTTTATTGGTCACCGCCTTAGCAACTAGCCACTAGAAGCAGCACCAGACATCCCTACGGTCAAAGCTTCCTCGTATGCTGTCTCTATGATATGGTCTCTCCACAACTCCTTGTCCAAAACATAACTTTTTAACAATTTTACCAATTTTTGTAAGGGTAATTTAAGGTTTAGTCGAGTAATTCCAATTTTTTTTGCTTTGCTCATAAACGTTAAATCTTCTTTTCAGCTTAAGCAAAAAAGGATAGGAGCTAGTATCATGTTTGACACATCATTGTTCATTCAAATAAAAGTGGTCATCTATATTTCATAATGCATTAGACCTTATACACAAAAACAAAAAAACAGTCATGATGAGGTTATAAACTAACTATAGATCAAAAACAGTTTAAAGAAACAAACCAGAACTAACTGCAGAATATACATATCACTACTATTATTAGTGTTACAAGACAAAGATCCTAGCCCTGAGTTTTATACTTGGACTCGTCAATTTCAACTCCTTCTTCAGCAGCACGTTCTCCACCAGATTTCTCAGTAGTACTGAGTCCACCTTTGCGACCCATCTCCTGATACCCTTCGCTCCCCAGCTGCTCCTTTCGTGTCTGCCCGCCGCGGCTCCGGCCTACAATTAAGCGCAGCACAAAAGCATTATTGAAGATTTAGAACGACTAATGAAAGAACAAAAAATTAGAAACAAACTTGCCTTCAGCAAGGTGCTCTTGGGCTTCAAGACTCAAACCACCAGTTCCTCCAGGAACAACAGTCTCTCCTCGTTTAGCCCTTTCGTTAAGCTGAGCTCGTTCTTGATCAGTAGCCATTAATCTCACTTTGAAATGCTTCCGTTCGTCTGATCCCTTTTGGTTTACTAAAGTGAAACATGCAGCTATTTTATATAGCAGGATTATGACGCTGAGTAAGGAAACAAAAGGAAGAAGCAAGCGCCACGTAAGGATTCAGACGCTGCAAAAACAGTAAAGAGAATGAGACGTGTCCTGTATTGATATTTGATGGTTGAACTCAGCAATTTTTAATATGAATTTCACATGCACTGATCGGTGGTGATGAATATGTATATGATTTTGCGTTCGTCATACGACTAGATAACCATGATTCTCTGCATGCCACCTCTCCCTCTCAAATCAATCTGACATGGAATTTCCAGGTCTTATCTGCTTAAGATATCTTCCCAAGAATGAGTAATGTATAAAAATAAAATGATAACAGCAAAAAAAGGAACTGTATACAGCTTTTTATCTGCAACATTTTACACTGAAAAAATTAGAAATTGTGGTGCTCTTCATATTTTATTGAATAACCATAAACCTTTTCTTGATGACAATAATGGTTTTAAGCATTTTCCTTATGATAGGTTTCACTTGCTGATATCAGTTCAGTTCATAAATCTTGCTGCTGTTGCCAGTCAATTTTGAAATTCATGTTCTACCATTTTAAGAACATGGACTGTAAAATTCTGAGATATTACTAATAGAAGTACTTCATTATTTTAGAGTCAAACTACAAAGTTTTTGAACACTACACAGAATTTAAAGACACATAAGTCTTAACATACACACGTAACACTCCCTTGTTTCCAGGCTTGCATGAACTTCTACATTAACAAACTAGAACTAAAAACCAACAAGCTACAAAAGCTAGGCTGAGCTCCGAGTCTTGTATTTTGACTCGTCAATGTCAACCCCTTCCTCCTCAGCTCGTTCTCCACCAGACTTCTCCATAGTACTGAGTCCGCCTTTACGGCCCATCTCCTGATACCCTTCAATCCCTATCTGATCCCTTCGAGTCTCACCTCCTTTATGGCCAAGCTCCTTGTACCCTTCAGTCCCTAGCTGCTCCCTCCTCGTCTGTCCGCCACGGCTCCGGCCTATAACCAACCCCCACAGCTCAGATTTAACTTCAACACAAGAAATTAACAAAAGAGAAAAAAATGGATGAAATGAAGTTAATTATACCTTCAGCAAGATGCTCTTGGGCTTCAAGACTCTTACCACCAGTTCCACCAGGAACAACTGTCTCTCCTCGTCTAGCCTTCTCGTCGAGATCGGCTCGTTCTTGACCTGACGCCATTTTTCTCACTTTGCTTACTTGATTTCTTCACTGCTTTGGCTTTTTCAGACTGAACCCAGGCTATCCATTAGGTTTTTTATAGCAGAGTTGTGACGGTGAGCAATGAGGAAAAGGCAACACGTAAGGATACAGACGCGGCAAAGCAGGAGGAGATAGTTGCATGGTAATGACACGCTTGTTGGATACATAAGCAAGCAGAATGACACGAGTCGTGACTCCATGGTTGAACTCGGTAAATTTTTTTTTGGTACAGAGTCCATGAGGTTTCCTGAACGGGTCTCAACTATGAGATGGCACCTTTAATCCTTCCACATTCAGACTAATCTCTACTTGAGCCGTGTAGGTCCCTTGCGGGAGGTAAACTCTGGCCCCAAATTTTAAACGGCTGCATACATGAGTACGGTTTGAACCCGCGACCTCACTTAAACTAGAAGAGTGCCTTACCAACTCGGTAAACTTTAATATACCATTGGCACTGGTGACAACAAAATTTAACTCCACTGAATTTATACGCTAAATATATATATATATATATATATATATATATATATATATATATATATATATATATATATAATTTAGACCTTTATATTTAATTCGATATTTAATTTATACAAAAAAACGATTATTTGCAGATTATATTTTAACATTTTATTTTTTATAGTAATTTATTTTATTCTTTTAAATATAGTATTGCACATTTTAACTTTTTATGCTTTTAAATTATATAGTATGTAATTGTTTTTCACTAAATATAAAACTATAAAGTGTGTAAAAAAACAGCGCTATTTTATATAAAATAATGTCTCAATATAAATGTGCTAATATAATGCTAAAAATTAAAAAAAAATGTAATTTACAATATAATGTTTTAAAAAATTAAATTAAATCATTATAAAAATTAAATTAAATCATTATTAAAATTAAATATTAAAATTTATATAAATAACCATACTATAATGATAAAATAAATTTTAGAAAAGAAAAATTTGGTTCCCCTTTGCTTATGTTGATGTTGACAATACGCGATACACGAAAAATACTTGTGTCAACATTATTTGCATGTATAACCATTCATTTATCGTGTGACACGTGTCAATAATAAATGTCATAACCAATTAATAAATATCACATTAATTACTATTGTTACATGTCATGCGATAAATGAATGGTTTATAATTTTGGCGAACTTAATTTCTCGTGACACACACAGCATTGATGATAAATTTGATTTATAAATTTTTATAATATTTAATTTTTAATTAAAATAAATTATTCATGTCTAAATTGAATAAATTATTATATACAACATTATTTGTTGTCTCTAACAACGAAGACAGTGATAAAATAAATCTGTTAAAAAAAGTTTATTTCGTCATTTTTTTAATAAAGTCATTTATCACTTAAAATAAAAATATCATGAAGGTCAAAATTCAGAAATGAGAAATGAAGATTAAAATTGCACGTTTCTCTTATTTACCTATTTATTTCAGTTAATTTTGTTAAAAATATTCAGTTAGTTTAATAGTTTTCACGGTTTAATTTAATTAATTCAATCATAGTTTAAAAAAATTAAAAATTTAATTTACATAATATAAAAAAAAATTACTTTTGTATTTATTTGTTATATTTTTATCAATGAAATTTTTTATTTATAAATATCTAATTAAGTCATTTCTTAATTAGAAAAGAACAGTGTGGGTCTTATCTCACTAACTTAGAGAACATTTTCTAGAGAGAAAAATTCAATTTTTTTATTTTTGGGAGCAGGAAAAGGTGATCTTCGATTTTTAGTTAGATATATATCGTCTTTTAACTCGTTTATTTCAATGTTTGTGTTATTTTTTTAAATAATCTATTTTGTTTATCGGAACTTTGTGTTTTTATTTTTGATAAAATTTTAGTTTATTTTTATAGATCCTTGAATTGTTCAAGACTTTTTGGTGTTTTTCAAGCTGAAATTTCAAGATACTATGTCATTGTTTGAAGTATTACCAGTAGAATAAGCGGTCAATAGAAGTTATGAGAGTGCAATTGGTGTCAGGAAATTATATATACTTGAATTCATCTTATATTTCAGTGACATGTAAAACTTGTATGTTTAGATTTTTATTATTGTTTTATTTTTGTTTCGTAGACAAATTGTTTTTTTATTTTTGTAATTTGATCTATAATGTATTTCAATATTTGGGTGTACCCAGCTAATTCTATCAATATAATTGTCTTTGACAAAAAAAAGCTAATTAATATGTTTGATTTGATTAAGAAAAATGCTAATTTAAATAATTATTGATCGAATGCCCGTCCTTAACAAGTATTGAAATAATGAAATGAGATAAATAGATTTTTGGTGTTTGGACTTTTTAAAAAATAACAAAACCGATAAGTGAATTTATTAATTAATTACAAGTTTATGTCAGAAAAAGATGACATGGCGTAAGACGTGGCTGAAATATAACCGCAAATTTTTAACTGCTATTGAAAAAAGTCGGCTGCAATAATTGACTTAGTAGTTTGTAATTATTTAACAAGTTCATATCGAGACACGATATTGTCATTTTTTTTAAAAGTTCAGACACCAAATATTAATTATCCCTAAAAAAATTCTTACTTAAATTTAAAAAAAAAATACAAATTTCATGTGGACTGATAATATTTTAGTTAAAATTAAATAATTTTTGAATGATTGAACAGTAAACTCAACCATATGGTTGCTTAGCCCATAAGGTGCACTATCGGGTGTATGTGATTTATAATTCTACATCACGAAAGGTTGATGTAAATATTGATCATAAAACAGAAATTATAATAAGATAGAAACAGAGACCGCACAATTAAACTATTGCAGGGAAACATATTAGATTTTCGTTATAAAACAAGAATTGTTCTTCACACGATCTCATCATAATTTCATTTTTCATTTGAATAATACTATGAATTAACAATAACCAATAAGTGAGGAGAATCACATTAACCATAGAAAATGAAATCAAACGTATTTATATACATCTCTGTTTTCAAGTACTGATTCAAGAAATTATCAGTGATGTGCTAAATTAAAGAATTTTGCTCATGTTAGTCCATATAATCAAGAAATTCAAATGTTATTCAAGTGACAGTAAGAAGCATAATTGCAAATAAATCAGTAAATAAATTTCATGCCCATAATCTAATAAGTTTACACTTAAAATACACAAAATTTTAAAACTCAATGCCAAAACCCCCCAAATCTGCTTAATCCAAAACGAAACCCTAATCACAGCAACAAAAACTCAAACCTCATCTTCGTGAAGAAGCATATTAGGAATTCCTTTACTCACCGGAAACTTCCGACCGGTTTCCGGGCAAATCAAAGCTCCTTCTTCAATATCAATCTCCAAAAGCGCGTGATGAAACCTCCTCATAAACTCCTCCGATTCAAGCATGCCGGACTCCGCTTCCTCCGGCAACTCAGCGTATCCGGTAAGTTTAGCCGCGTCCACCAGAGCTTTCCACTCGATTTTGGCGAACATGTTCTTGAGAAAATCGGGATTGAAATCGACTTCTTTTTCGATTACTTTCTCCGCTTCGATTCGGAGAGGGAAACCGTTGGTTACGCCCTTGATGTTGGAAGATAACATGTTGTGTGTGAGCAGCCTCATGATCGTCGTCTGTGACCGTCGCTCTTGTTGCAGGTGAAAGCTTTTGAGTTTGGTATAGGTAGACGATGGAACATAAAGGATGGGCTAACCCTAGGCCTTGTTTTCACAAATATAAGGCCTGTTTATAGGCCATATTCTCACTTTAAAAAAATTGGCCAAAGGTACAAAAAAACCCTCGAGTTTTTCTCAAAAATACAGATCAGCCTTTTTACTTTATCTGAGCACAATTAAGCCCCCGTGTTTTTAAAATTGAACAATAAAACTCTTATTATTTTAAAATCGAACAAATAAACCCTTTTAGTTTACTTTTGGGATACTTACCCCCTCAAAGTTTTGGTAAATATTTTAAATATTAAAATTATTTTTGAACTTTTTTCCTATATGATTATGAGAGACATGTCAGCCATCAACGAGTGTTTCTAATGATGTTGGATGAAAGGGGTTATTTGTTCTATTTGAAAATAAAGAGGGCTTAATTATACCCAAAAAAAGTAAAAGGGCTGATTTGTATTTTGTGAAAACTACGAGGGTTTTTTTGTACATTTTGCCAAAAAAATATTAACATGTTTATATAAATATTTAAAAAAACAAATTAATAAAAATCTTACAATTGGAATTTTAAAATTCATTTTACTATTTTATATAGGGAAAAGGGTCATTTATGCCCCTAAAGTTTGTTTACAGGATCAAATGAGCCCCTAACGTATGGAAAGGTTCAAATATGCCCCGTCTTAAAAAGTGAACAACCATGCCCCTATTTTGACTTATAAATGAGATGGTAAGGGCTTGTTTGACAAAATTGGAGGGCCTGTTTGTTCATTTTTTAAGACGTTAGGAGCATATTTGAACCTTTCCGGACGTTAAGGGCTTACTTGATCCTCGAGTCAAACGTTAAGGGCATAAATGACCCTTTTCCCTTTTATATATGTATTAAATGAAAAATAATTAAATTATAATTATTATAAAACAATATTTTTTATTTTTATTATTCAAAAATAATTTAAATAAGAAAACAAACATAAAAAAACTTAAGTACAAATAATTTTATCTGAATATGTTACTAAGGTATTTGATTGTTGAACAAATATTTAATGATAAAACCATTCTTATCAACATCTTTTAAAACTTTTATAATTGTTGGTTAAATTATCTTACTATTTATATTAAAATTAAAAGAATAAAGGATCACTTTCATCCCTGAACTTGTGTCAAAGTATAAAAAAGTCTAAAACTGGAAAAAAGGATCACTTATACCCTGAACTTGTGTAAAATTGGTCAAAACCACCACTCCCCACTCTCACCCCGAAGAGCCGGTTTTTGTGCGAACGCACAGTCATGAACTGTGCGAACGCACAGTGAGACGTGCGCTCGCACAGTGTTTCGCCGATCGACGCGTTTTGGGGAATTTGGACGTTTTCGCGTAAAATCATCGGAATTGATTAGTTTATCGACTAATTGTCGATTAGTTCGAATTATTTAACCTGGCGAGGTTATAAGATAATTTATTTAAAAATGATATTCGATCCGTAAACGAGTTAGAAACCGTTTATCGGAATGCACGTGGAAAGCACGACGATTAATAAACGTAGTGTGTCGTGTCTCGAGTCTAGAGTCAATCTTAGAACGGGATTCTGACATAAGTTAATTATTTTTTTAAAATAGTTTTAGATCTGGCGAGGCAAGAAGCCGCTGGACCAGGAGCTCGGGAAGCTAGACATTTCTGAGCGCCAAAGTATTTTTGGAATAAGCGGTCACAATGAGTTTATACGATTTGCTTTTAAAGTATTTATTTAAGCAAATATTTTATATTGCTTTATGTTTGTTTTGCATAATTGCAATGCGAATTCTTTTTATGAATTGCATATGCTTGATTTGAAACCAGTATTGATCCGATGGAACGCGCTACCTATTGGGCGACAATAGGACTGTGTGATCACCAGTTTTGATGTGACTCAGCTGGGAGCTGATGATGATTATGAAATTTACGATTGGGTATATGATTTTGATACGAGTGAGCACTCGGCTACGGTGTAGTCTGGAGTCCCTGTATCTAGTGGCTGGGCCACCAGTGAGTTGGACTCACAATTTGATATTAATGATTGGGTTGCACGATGAATGATTAATATGTTTGAGGATTAGGGTTTCAATCGGATCCTATACTTGGCTACATGAGGGTTGAACGTTATTGCACTGTTTTATGATTTATAAGAATACTTATTAGTAAATGTATGAACTCACTCAGTATATTCTCATATACTGACCCCTCACAGTCTTTCTTTCAGGTTAAAGCATTTTAAAGGACGGACTTCCTTTTTCTTGTTCCGAAAGTCCACAATAGTGAAAGGTCATGTTAAAGAACGTTTTTTTCGTAGAGCTGCAGTAGTCGGTAGATATCTGTATGAAATGTAAGATTTATATTCAAACGGTTTATTTATATGGGCAACTCTGATTTAACATAAAATATATATAAAGATCATATTTTAACCGTTTGATTTCTTTAACCAATTGTCATAAAGTGGAATTGGTTACGATTATGATTAGAGACAGGGCAGAGCTGGACAAGAGGTGTCGCTCGGTAAGACCCTAGTCTATAATAATGATTCACGATGGTTTTCGAAAAGTAATTCAAATATGTTGATACGTATAATGAAAATGTTTAAAAAGGATTTTCTGAAAACGTTTTATATAGAATAATATATTTAATTCACGAAAAATTTATAGTGGTTTTAGGCTTGCTACGGGTTCCGGAGCTACCACTCCCGTTCCCTAGCGCCGGTCTCGGCTCAATAAATTGGGTCGTGACAGTTTTTCAAGTTAAAGGACTATTTGTATTTTTTTAAATAGAAAAATGCAATATAATCCTTCTATTTAGTTATTTTTAATGCTTTTATCCTAAAATTATCAAACTTTTTAAATTTGAGGTAGAGCTGAAATATAAAAATCCAAAAACAGTGTAAACGATTTTTTTTCCTATTTTAGAATATAAAAAATAATAACAAACGTAAGTGGTTTTAGGTAATTTGGTCGAAGTTTAATCTTCAAAATTCTCTTTAAAAAACATTTAAACTTCAAATTTTACAAGTCGGTCCAAATCAATGACTTAAGTAGCTATTTGCTCCCTCAACTTGTAAACAATGGCCAATTAACACATAAATTAACTTTATTTGCAAATCAGTGTACGAAATTGGTAATTAGGTGCAATTAATCCATTTTGGCAAATTTACTTACAAATTAATGGGGCAAATTGTTAATTTAGAAGCCAATTAATTTATAAATTGAGGGAGTAAATTTCCAAAATGGGGCAAATTTTGCTATAATCACCAAATTTACATACTAATTTGTTTATAAAATTAATTTATATGTCACTTTTCCATTATTTATAAGTTAAGGGGGGCATATTGCAATTTAAGTCCCAAATCAATATCAAACCCAAAAGCTACCCAATATTTGAAAGCCCACGCCGCCTCTTGAAAGGCGTCGACACGACCTTTTTAAGGATTGGAATTTCCTAAAATTCAAATGAATTTGAGGGGGTAATATTTATAATCAACACCATTCATAGTAAAATGAATGGTGTAGATTAATTTTATTAAAATTGTACCTTTTTTATCTGTACCGTTGATTTTACAATGAACGGTGTAAATCGTGAACATGACCCCCGCAAGTTCAAAATGAACTTGAGAGAATCCCAATCCCATTTTCAATTGTATATTTTGTCGACGGAGTATAATTATTTGTAATTCAACTATTCTCACAATTTTCTGAGTTGGCCACTACTAGTCCGACACAGCAACAGTGACAACCATGCATTTAACGAGTTTATAAAAATGAAAATAGAATTTCACATGTGATATTTCGTAATCACCGTACCATTCTTTCACTCTACTCCACATCGTGTCGACTCGAATCGAACCAATAAAAACCGCTCAACACGCCACACTCTTTCAACAGCTTACAGAGAACGCAACCCACCTTTCCAATTTCCTCCTCCGATGAAAGAATCGAATTCCCATCAAAACAACGCCGTTCACGCCAACAAACCCACGGCGGCGGCCATCCCTCCCTACATGAAGGCGATGTCAGGTTCATTAGGCGGGATTATGGAGGCGTGTTGTTTACAGCCGATTGACGTTATAAAGACTCGGTTACAGCTGGATACAAGCGGGACTTACAAGGGAATTATCCACTGCGGTACCACCGTTGCGAACACGGAAGGAGTGAGGGCTTTGTGGAAGGGGTTAACGCCGTTTGCGACTCACTTAACGTTGAAATATTCGCTGAGAATGGGGTCTAACGCCATGCTTCAATCTGCGTTTAAGGATTCTGAAACGGGGAAGCTTAGTAATCGGGACAGAGTTTTGTCTGGGTTTGGTGCCGGTGTTCTTGAAGCTCTTGCTATTGTTACTCCTTTTGAGGTTTGATCACTGTGTTTTTCATTCTTTTATTTGTTTGGTTTTTTTTGATATTTTTGAAATTGATTGAATTGAAATTCAGTGGCTGGTTTATTATGATTTTAAACTGTGTTTGTTACTTCTGTGATTTGGGTATTTATTGGAAATCTTAAATTCTGGCGATGCAACAGTGAAAGATCTCAAGGCTTTTCGTCAAAAGTATTATAAAATAGAGAAATTCATAGGTAGTCCGAGTATACCACGTCATCCGTAGATTAGAATAATCACATTATATCACCTCATTAAACTTATGGTAAAATTGTAATATCACCATTAAAATCTGAACACATTTATTAGACGTTTATTACAATTTTTCCATCATGTGTTATAATATGATTGGTTTAGTTTACGGATGACGTGGTCTACCTAAGAATTTCTCAATAAGATGATACCCAATTGTAAATAATTTTGTATCGAATTATTAATTGAATGAAACTATTCTTGTGCATTTCCTTTTGTATCATTTGGTGTGTGAAGTATCTGGTAGATGTTCCCATTAGGTGTGACATGTGGGTACAGTAAATTCAGCTTTCTATTTCAAAATTGTTAATGTAATTTCAATTTACTTACTGAAGAAGTTCAAGGATATTCTTGTTGTGCATTGTTTTGCAAATTGGAATGGAAAAGTCACTGTGCAGGTAGCTTAAAAAAAAGAGTAATATTTTTATGGTAAATTAGTGAGCTTGCATCTTCAAATTTTTTCTTTTATTAGAATCAGCTTGCACAAGCCATGTTCTCGATCAAAGTTAAATCTCTTCTTAAAAGAGGGAATTGATGTTTCAGTTTTTTGTCCATTTGTTTCTTCGCTTTCATTTCTGCTAGTTCATAGTTTTTTTTTTGAGTATTAAATACATAATTTCAATCAATAGTGTAATAAATTGTTTGATAGAAGGAGACTGAATCTTTCAAGATTATTTTCATGGAATCAATTTGCTATCCATGATATCACAATCTATTTTCCATCGAACCAGCTCTCTATGATTACAAATGTCCAATAGAAAGAGATTACTAACCTTGTTATGTAGTTATTATGACACTCCATCACAGTTGCTGATATTGCAAAAGACATCCTCATATATGCCTTCTGTTCAGATGCTATGTTTTCTAGAATAAAGAACAATAGGAGACTCTAATACTTGATGATTTAAACTCGTGAAAAGTACAATGTTCCACCATCCTAACCATCATCCAGTTGTTTTGTTTTTACGTTTAGTTTTGTGCTCATATGGAGCATTTCCTTGCTATTTGCGGGATGTATCAGCATCATAACATGCGTTCTCTTTTAGAAGAAGTCGGGAAATTACTTTTGAGCTAACCTTGTAATTGTTTGGTGCAGGTAGTGAAAATTAGACTTCAGCAGCAGAAAGGCCTGAGTCCTGAGCTTTTGAAGTACAAAGGTCCCATACATTGTGCTCGTACGATTGTCCGTCAAGAAGGCGTCCTTGGGCTTTGGGCAGGTGCTGCTCCAACTGTTATGCGAAATGGGACAAACCAGGCAGCCATGTTTACTGCAAAAAATGCTTTTGACGTCTTATTGTGGAAAAAACATGAAGGTGATGGCAGAGTCCTCCATCCTTGGCAGTCTATGATATCAGGATTTCTTGCGGGAACAGCAGGGCCAGTGTGCACTGGCCCATTTGATGTGGTCAAAACAAGGTTGATGGCTCAGAGTCGAGAGGGAGGTACTTTAAAGTACAAAGGCATGATCCACGCGATCAGAACAATATATGCCGAGGAAGGGCTTCGTGCCTTGTGGAAGGGACTGCTGCCACGGCTCATGAGAATTCCTCCTGGCCAGGCTATAATGTGGGCCGTGGCTGACCAATTTATCGGTCTGTATGAGAGGAGACTTCTAAACAATGCTCCAGTATAGATTTGCTTATAAAATTTTGCTCTTTTTGGTCTCAAAGCTTGGCTAGGCAATTTTGTCATATGTGACCACCTAGATAGCTTTACAAGAGAAGATATCCGCATAGGGCACACCCTTGTAGGTTTTGCTTACATTGTTTTACTTGTCCACCCTTGTAGGCATTGTTTATATTGTTATGTTTCTTCTTTCATATTCAATGCATGCATATTTATTCAAAATTTTATTGAAAAATGAGATGGACAATGATATTCACTGATGTATACATCCCTTTTGTAGAGGAACAAAAGGTAAAACAAAGTAATATGAAAACATCCTGCAATTTGATACCTATGTGTGATTTTTGTGGATCCATGTAAAGTTGAAATTGTAATAGTTAGGGTTTTGCATTGGGTTCGAATTAAACCGAACCGAAATTTTACTTCTTTACATAATTGAATCGGACCAAATATGTTGCATTGAAAGAGGAGTTGCATTCTCTACTTGTGTTTCTGTAAACAACACAGTTTGTCACTACCCCACTTGCTAGTGATGAGACTCTCTTTGAAGAAGATGATGTTGTCAAGATGTAAGTTCTTTATGCTATTTTGATTCATCGTATCTAATATTTCTGGTCAGTTTTCGTCGTACCCATGTTATTCAAGAAGGACCTTTTACCGCCTTAGCGGTAGGGCAGGCTCCCCCTGGTGCTGCAGAAGAAAGATTGCAACTTTTGCAAGGGCCTTTAGGGGAAGACCCGACTATCATATATGTTCCTACACAAAAAGAAACATTGAGGATCGCAAAGTATCTTTGCAATTCTGGTGTGAAGGCTGCAGCTTATAACGCATCGGTATGCATTTTTTAGTTGTTGCTCCCTCATCTGCGTTTATGTGCCCACTGCCTAAAGTTTGTTACAGCAAGTTATAGTATTACATTTCTTGCTTCATTTGCAAAATCAGCTTTACATCCAAATTGACTTGTTTTGACTCAGTTGCAGTCCTGCTTTTGGGAACTCTGATTTTATTCTGAGGCAAAAAAGTGGAAATTCACCACTATTGTGCTGAAACTCTATGTATATTTTCTAGTTTAAAAAAAATATCGTTTCGCTGTTTCTTGTTTTATAGTTTTCTGGTTTTGGTGTTCTCATTTCCGTGCTATATAGCTTTTCTAAATAGTGTTACGAGTGAGCAAAAATTAACCAAAACCGAATTAACTGTTCTATTTTGGTAGTTCGATTAAAGGTTTTCAGTTAATTCGGTAGTTTGGTTGGTTCGGCTTGATTAATGGAAAAATGTGGTTCAGTCACGGGTACGAGTTTTTAAATTTTGGTTAACCGAATCAACCGATTTTTAATTTTTTTACTAATTATTCTTTATATTTTTATCGGTTTAACTAATTAACTGAATCAACCAACTAATTCCGTCATTTGGTTTTGTATTTTTAACATTTTGGTTATTCAATTAAGTCGGTTTCAGTTAATTTGCATAAGTCAGTAAGTTCGGTTAATTCGATTACTTCGTTTAACCGAACTGACCTAATGCTCACCCTAGTTGTTTAACCAGGTCTTGCAAATAGAACATGTTTTCTTATGTTTAGTTTTGCAACTAGTGAAGTATCCAAATAAATCAGAACTGTTTTATGTGTGACAAGCAAAGTTCAAAGTGTACGTTTATGTAAATGCTTCAATTACTGGATTCATGTTTTCACTGTTTATGACAGGTTAATGTTCAAATAGGATTCCCAGAGCCAGCAAAAGTGGGATTGGATTTTCTGGAATATGAAAGACATGCTACCCTCAATGAATCAGTCCAAATCTTATTCTACTTTTGCAGACTGGGGAAAAGGTTGGGCTGATCCTGAGATCCGTCGTCAGCGACTAGGGCAAACACGAAATGATCGCAAGCCGCGGAAGCCGAGATAGTCCAGAAAAATTAAACCAGATATGAAAACTGCCAGAGGAAGAATAACATCAAACCTCTCCAAACAAAAGTGATACAGAGTTGCACTGATTTTGAGTCTTGTGAAATAATGTTTTGTAGTCAAACTTTTTGCATTATTCAGGTCCAACAAAGACAGCGTCCATGACCACAATTTTTGTAGAGTTCAGTAAATGTAGGTACATGAATGTATAGTTGATGACTTCATTTAGTTGATGAAAAAAACACCATCTAAGTGTTAATCTGATTTAATGATTATTAAATAGTTCTAAGAAATTGAATACCTATCAATTTTTTATTATTTGATATGATGAGGCTTATTTGTGTGTGTTTAGTGGTAAACACTAAATACTGAATGTGTAATTGGATGGCCCATGAAGTGGCTAAAAAGTTCTTAAAACCTCCTTTTTAGGAATAATAATTGTAGTCTCTATTATCTAGTACTGACAAATATTATGTACTTCTATTTACCGGAAACTAAATACTGAAATTGATATGTAGATAATGTGTGTTGCTGAATGTACCTTGGATTGCTTCCACTATGACCAAGGCACATAATTAGCTTTAGTTTAAGGCAATAAAAACAAAAAAATGTTAAAATGCGCATCCAGGGAATCGAACCCTGGTCAGTACCGTGGGAGGGTACTATGATACCACTACACCAGATGCGCTTGCTTGGTACCCCAGCATTGTTGTAAAACCAAATAAGTTTATATCTGAAATTTTGTTTAATCGTTTTACTTTTAATAGTATATTTAAGGGTTAATTTCATAAAAAAATCACGACTTTTACACAAAATTTTATTTCAATCATGCCCATTAAAAATTTCCATATAAAACTATGACCTTTTATTTTTTTAAATTCATCATTTCAGTGTATTTTTGTTGACTAAATTCCTCACTAAACCATTAATGAAACACTAAAATTATAAATCGACACCATCTATTATTATCTTTCACTTAGAGTATGTAAGATTAGGAATTTTTAGTTAGAAAAAACACACTGAATTTTACTTTGGTGATAGATTTGAAACAAAATAAAAGATTGTGTCACTAAATGCCAACTTTTAAAAGTCGTGATTAAAATGAAAATTCGTGTAAAGGTCGTGATTTTTTTATGAAATTAGTCCTATGTTTAATCTATTTTATTACGATAAGTAAAATAATATTTACTTTAAAGGATGTGTCACATCAATAGACAATGAATTTCATTGTTTGCAAATAAAATAATAATCTAGATGTGCTTCTTATGTTAAAAAAACAAATTGGATTACTTGCAATATACAAAGCGGTTTGACTATCACATAATTACTTGAAATATACAAAGCGGTTTGACAATCACATAATTACTTGAAAATATTCATATTAAAAAAATCACCTCAGTAATAATTATTTAAGTTACTTTAACTTCTACGTATTATATGCTCTCGATTGATATTCTGCTTCAGCAGAAGAAATTACGTCTTGTTGTTTAATTTTCAAACACATGGGAATCACTGGAAAAATTACATAGACAAATAAAGGTTCACGACCGAAGGTCAACTTGGCCAATCAGCATCATGATAAGCACATAGTCTAAGGTCCTTGTTCTTTCACTTTTTTCTTCATTTCGTCCCTGGAATTTTTTTTAGTTTGTCCTTGTACTTTGTAAATCCGTTTTAAAAGGTACTTCTGTTAACAAAAGTCGAAAAGCGCACCACACTCTCAGTTAGTTAACTCTGGCCAATGAATGAAAGGCCGCGTGGATCGGGAGAGCATTAGTGATCTTTATGATATGGACAAATATGGGGCATGTGACTAGGCATTTATTGAATGGTACTATGAGCGGAGCGGGGTTTGGGGGCCGCTCGCCCAATGCTTATGGCTGACTTCTCAATCTGGAAATGGTTTGAAAATGGACCCGCCACCTAGTTCAACTAGGAAATGCCTTTTAACCGATTGGATAGCTTTAATCGCCTCCGGTAAGACTATCGTGCATCGGACCAAAGACTAGGGTTTGTGAACCTCCCCCAAACTCTTATGTATGGCTTATCTGTTACCGGCTTTATTTACTGGACATATTCGTTTTATATCTCATCGCAACATTACATTCAGTTCACAGGATATGAAAGTTGTAAATAAACAATTATGAAAGCAGTAAACACGTTGGACGCGCATATAACTCGATCTGGACTGACATTTGAGGCAAGTAGTATGTACTCCTAAACATACATCTAATCTTAGAGGTTTCTAGCAAGTAGCATAAGTCTGACTGGTCTAGATATTTTACATGCACAAAGCCTAAAACCGGATGTATAAATGTGATTGAATGATTTTATTAGGTGAGTCTTGAAAAACCTATACAACCATTTACTACATTTTCGTATTAGTCCTATGATGTCTAAGTGATAGGCTGGAATTGCATTAATGGGTCAATTTTAGGTGATTAGTCCTTTAACCGGTTATTATTTGATTTGGAATGCTTTTGGAAAGCAGTAAACATTGCAGCTTTTGCAGGCATGCTCAGGGACAGTTGGATATACATACAAGGTTAGAGATACTTTTAAACCTCGTTGACTTTGAGTGCCTGGCACTCGCGCGGGTTTTGACCATCGGTGTGGTTAGAATGGGCTCTCGGTCAGATCACGAGAGTTGTGCTTCTCGTCGATCCGGTTATGCTTGTTTGATTCGGAGTTGATTTTGAGTTAGGGTTAGCCCGGAATCGGCTCCGGAAGTTGCTGGTTTGCTGGGCCTCGGGATCATGGGCCCGGTTTATACACTATGTTACATATTTGGACTTCTGAGTTCGTTCATACGGCTGCACAGCTACAACCAAGGCTAAATGTTTGAATAGGTAGCTGTTGCCGCTCAACTCCATCGTGCCTCAACCAGTTCGCCTTCGATTTCCCAACGCCATCCCTGGCTCAAGCCTACCCGAGCCTTAACGTAGTTCCGCCCCTGGCGTCTAATACCACATCATACACAAATCTCAGGCATATTCAACCAATGTTACACCGGCACCATTATTACTGACACAACTCTACTACTTGATGTCATATAAAGCCGAATAAGACATCCAACGAAAGAAACATCTGTCTCTGAAACAAACCGACTGCGATCTGCAGTCTACATCGCGAGAACCTTCAGTTTGCTCGGCATAAGCGAGATCGCCGACAGTACTTGTGCAATAGCACAAGCAAGATGCGCAACAACGTCAACACCGAATTTGTCACGCCAAGCAAGGTCGCTCGCTAATCGTATATAAAACACGTGATCCTACTCAAAGCAGAGGTACGAAACTGGTTCTTCACTGAAATGGTAGTAAGTTAAAGTTATTGTGCCAAGTATGGTTCTTAGCAATGTCTTATGATAATCATTATGTTTATATGCCAAGTTAAAGTTGTTGCGTCGATATGCTAACATATGTTTTAGTCGCTATATCTTCATGTGTATCAGTGTTTAGATTTGCTAAATCTGTCAACTCTTGTATATTTAAAGCAAACCGTTGACGTAAAGCCCCATTTACGTTTTTTTCACTGAACTACTTAAAACAAAAACTTAAAACTCATGTCCTGAAAACGTGGTATAAAATGAGTTTTTTAAATCTTCATATGTAGACGGAAAAAATTAACAATACCGAAAAAAAATTAACCGACAACTTTTAGCAAAATCTATATCTAATTGTGAATGATTGTATATACTCGAAGCAATTTCGCTGTGTGATTAAGTAACAATTGATGCTGTATTTTATTCAAGAAAAGGAAAGGTCGTCTGTGATCCACGGTGGCTAAAGGTATACTTTGGTTCTCGAATAAATATTTTTCAATCCAGTCTAGCTATGTAGATATATAGGGGTAGCTGTAATTTTTTTTTTCCAACGGAGCAGGTTCTGTGAAAGACAATAGTGTTGGGAATTAAATGCACAACTACCATGGAAAATAATTCACGATTTGTGTGAAGCTATCAAGCCTTTATTTTTTGCTTCTGCCAATTGAGGTACTAGAGGAGCAAAGCATCCAAGAAAAACGAATAGTATCCTGCCAATTGAGTTCCCCGAGGAGCAAAGCATCTAAGAAAATGTATAGTGTATGAGGGGTCTTGTGGTGTAAGCACTGAAGAGATATGTCTCGGATGAGACATGAGAGTTGAAAAAAAAAATTGCACACAATAAGGCCCTCCACCTGAAAATAATTACAAATAATGTGTAAAGAAATATTTGGCACTTGTGCTGCGTCTAAAAAAAAGAAAATTTTATCTTTGTATAGGCCATGTCTCATGGGGACTACACAATGGGTCTCGTGAGCAATTAATTAAAATGGAAACCTCTCCAGCCATAAAAAGTGTGAAGTCTTGTACAATGTACAGAACTTTACACTTTAGTTTTAATATATAAATATATAGATTTAAATTAGGACCAGTAACGGATGTAGGGTATGGCCAGGATGGGCCTGGGCCCTACCTCATTAATTTGAAGAACAAAAATTTATACAGTGTGGGCCTTTTTTAGCTTCATTTATCCAGGAGTTAGAATTGTTGTTAATTGTTAGGTTTTAATTAATTAGAACAAATTAAATCTAAAGTGGGACTTTAGAAGAAAAAGTCAAACAACAAAATCTAGAAATTAAGAAACATTGTGTCAGGTTTACTTTCATCTTAGCAATTTTTTATTTAATTATACTTTTCCTTTTATAAAAGACTCTAGTTTGTTTGTTTAATATATATATGTTAAAATTTGTTATGCACACAGTATGTAGTATTTGTTAAAGTGTATTTTTAACTAATTCTTGTAAAATTTAATAATTGTATAGGCAATGGATAAATTTTTAATAAAAAGATCACGACTCTCAATCAGAGAATCTTCTAATATTCCTAACATGGTTGATTCAAAAAGAACACGAGTAGTAATATCATTGATGATCCAGGTGAATGCAAACCTATTAATTCATATGATTTTAGTATTCGAGATCAAGTTTGTATGGAGTATTTGTTAAAGGGTCAGTGTCAACCCAAGGGGCATGATTTTCCTAAATGACAAATAGAAGAAAAGAAAAGAAACTTAAAAGAATATTTGTTTGATGAATTTAATTGGTCGGAATATAGTGTTTCTAAAGATAATGTATATTGTCCGTGGTGTTACCTTTTCAAACAAGATTACGGATTGCAATCCGGTGGGAAAGCTTTTGTATCAAAGGGATTTATCAATTGGAAAAATGCTAAAAAAGCCTTTAAAACTCATATTGGTGCATCTAATAGTTTTCATAATTTGGCTAGAAGAAAGTGTGAAGATTTGCAAAATCAACGTCAAAGTATGTCATATTTGCTTTCCAATATGGAAGATTTTTTGTGAGAAGCAAAGCATTATTATACCCAATATGGAATATTTTGTTCCTACACGTAGTCGTTTGAAATCAAGTGAGCTCCAAATTACAGACCTACATCATTTTCTTTTTGATGTATTTTGTGCAGTAATAGATTTAATTTCTAACGAGATGAATAATCGTTTTCCGGAGTCAAATTCAGAATTGCTTTCATCTATATCATGTCTAAATCCAAAGAATTCATTTGAGGCATTTGACCATGTTAAGTTACTTCGACTTGCTGAATTATATCCATCAAATTTTTCAAGTGCTAATATTATCATTTTTCGTGGTTAAATTCAAACTTACATCTTTGATGTTAGAAATACAAGTGATTTTTGTGATCTTCATGATATTGGTGGCCTTGCTAAAATGATGTTTAAGACGGGAAAAGATCGTTTATTTCTTTTGATTTATCTACTTATTCGGTTGACATTAACATTATCGGTTGCAACTGCAACAATTGAAAGAGTGTTCCCATGTATGAATATCATCAAGATAGATTTGCGAAACAAAATGGGAAATCAGTTCATGAACGATTGTCTCGTATGTTTTACATAACAAAAAATCTATAAAAGTATTGATGATGAAGATATCTTACAACAGTTTCAGAAGATGAAGACTCGCATGACACAGTTACCTCCAACTAGAAAGCGATGATTTCTTAATCTTGTACTGTTTATTTTTTCACTCTTAGCTGTACTTCATACTTAACAATTTTATAACTTTTATTTTTTGGTGTAAACTTTTACAGTTGGATATTTTTATTTTTTTAGTTAAATCGTGCCTTACATGAATTTGCGATCTGGCTTCGTCACCGATGAGGACCAACCAAGTAAAAGTTATGAAGAAGGCGAAACTGCACAGATGAAAATAATAAAAGATCAAATTGCTCATAGTTTAATGAGAGAAAGAAAAGATTTATAATATATATGTTAATTTTATTATTACTTTTTAATATTAAGAAAAATAAATCTTTTTTGGAATATTTAATTTATTTTATTTCGTAAAATCTTATTAATTTTGTCTGTAAATTATAAAAAGTACATTCTTACATATGATATACATATTGGTCATTTTATTAAGAAACAACAACAACTCAATAAAATTTACCAAACAAGCTACCAACGAATATCTATCAGCTTCATCAAACAGATGAACCAAATAGACTTGAAGTTATAATTATTATTTCTTATTATTTCTGCACTCTCACTATAAAACGCGTTTGTCACGTCTCAATAGAATGTAACAGAAGGATTTAAATCGGACGAAATTGACAGTATGGGACGTAACGTATGCAACTTGTAGCGAAAGGACTAAATTGTCGATAAGTTGATAATGTAAGGACCCAAATATACCTTTTGTCAAAAAAAAAAAAAACATTTCTATATAAGAAAACGCTGCCACAAGGACAATAACCCTAGCTCTTAAGTGAGCCACCTCACTTTTTATTTATATAGCACCACTCCCCCCCATTCTCTTCACTTCTGCCCTCTTCTTATCCCTGCTAAACCCTAGCTTCTTAAGCCGTCAGTTTTGCTTCACACACACATTTCCGGTAGGTTCTGTTCGTCGTTTTTGATCGCCGATTAGTATTTTATTCTCATTTTCAATATCATTACTCTGTTTCTGAATTTTGTGGTTAATTACAGGCAATAGGTTTATTTAAGAAGCTGTATATATAAAAGAAACGCTTCAAAACGATGTCGGATGATGAGAGAGAGGAGAAGGAGTTGGATCTCACTTCTCCTGAAGTTGTTACCAAATATAAAAGCGCCGCTGAGATCGTCAATAGTAAGTCTCTGTAATTTTTTTATTTTTTTGTGGTATGCACATTTCTAGGGTTTACGGAGTTGTGAAATGTTGTTTTGCGCAGAGGCGTTACAGTTAGTGATAGCGGAATGCAAACCGAAGGCAAAGATTGTTGATGTATGTGAAAAAGGAGATGCATATATCAGAGAGTAAGTAAAATGGTGTAAACTAGTGTTTGTAATGTGTATTTCTTTGTTAGTATAGTGTATAATGGGTAATTTTTGTTGTGTGTTTGTAATAGGCAAACTGGTAATATGTACAAGAATGTCAAAAAGAAGATTGAAAGAGGGGTGGCATTCCCGACATGTGTGTCGGTAAATAACACAGTTTGTCATTATTCCCCTCTTGCTAGCGACGAGACTCTGTTTGAAGAAGGCGATGTTGTCAAAATGTAAGGCCTATATGCTCTTATTGTATTTTGTTTCTTGTGGTCGATTTTTGTCATTTACGTAATGTGTTTTATGGGATGCAGTGATATGGGATGCCATATAGACGGTTTTATTGCTGTTGTTGCTCATACTCATGCTATTCAAGAAGGAGCTGTTACTGGTAGAGCAGCTGATGTTATTGCAGCGGCGAATACTGCTGCTGAAGTTGCTTTAAGGCTTGTAAGGCCCGGAAAGAAGGTGAATAAATTCTTTCTGAATCTGCCAAAATCAGCACTTTTTTTTTAATTTTGCTGTTTGTATTTTGCAAAGTCACGCATCATCAATTTCACTCAAATTCTATTGTCCTCCATAATGATGGCACTTCAAACCTTGAATCTGAATTTAAAATTGTTAAACTTGAAGTCTTGCTTGTTGGTTTCCACTTTTCCCTGTTACCATATTTTTCACAGGTCATGCAATGAATATTTTGGGTGACATCCTAGTTCAGATTATGTATATCACTAGTATATGTTGGCATTTGTAAACATCAAACATTAGTGGAGTAGTATTAAGCTTCCAATATAAGTTTGCTGATTTTTAATTTTCAAGCATCTTCAACCTTAATTCTGAATCTAAAACCGTCTTGAACTTGAAACTTAGGGAGCTTTGCTGAGATATTAATTGCCTGTTGATTTCCTCCTTTCCCTGTTGCCATAATTTTAACATACCATACTTTTATTTTTGGTTGACATCATAGTTCAGATCATGTCTATCACTAGTTTGTGCTGACATTCCTGAACATCAAACGTCAGTTGAGTAATATTGAGCTTCAAAATAAGTTTGTTGACTTTTAATGGTCAACCATCTTCTATATGATCCTAATTATTCATTAGACTTGTGAGCAAGTTTAGCCTTGCTCAAAGTACCGGCAACTTTGCCGAGGTGATTAATTCATTATTGATTTCCTCTTTTTCCCTGTTGCCAAAATTGTATGGCCTAAAAAAATTATATGGTCGATACATCTATTCTGATCATGCCTATTATTTGCATGTGCCAACATCTTCAACCAGCAAAGTTAAGTGGAATTTGTTTAGTTTTCTCTACATCTTTGTTGAATTATATTTGCTCAGATGATTTAATCTTGTATTTGACTATTGTGTGGCTGTCAGCTTGCTTCAATATGTTCCTGCACCTGAATATTCCTTTCTTCTTCTTGGTGGATGACTTGTTTGTTGCGTGTGGTAGGATCTCTAGATAATGAAAACTACAACAGGCTAAGGATTAATTTTCAATGAAGCTAGTTTTTTAGTCATAGTTACACTGATAGAGCGTTGTCTTTTTCTTTAAAGTACAGGCAACTTTGCCGAGGTGATCAATTCATTATTGATTTCCTCTTTTTCCCTGTTGCCAAAATTGTCTGGCATAAAATAATTATATGGTCGATACATCTTGTTCTGATCATGCCTATTATTGTATGTGCCAACATCTTCAACCATCAAATTTAAGTGGATTTTGTTTAGTTTTCTCTACTTTGTTGAATTTTATTTGCTCAGACAAAATCATCTTGTATTTGACTATAGTGTGGCTGTCTGCTTGCTTCAGTTTGTTCCTGGTAGGATCTCTAGATGATGAAAACTACAACAGGCCAAGGATTAATTTCCAATGAAGCTAGTTTTTAAGTCATAGTTACACTGATAGAGCATTGTCTTCGTCTTTTATTTTCTATAAATTACAGGCAACTTTGCCGAGGTGATCAATTCATTATTGATTTCCTCTTTTTCCCTGTTGCCAAAATTGTCTGGCATAAAACAACTATGTGTTCGAGACATTTTATTCTGATCATGCCTATTATTTGTATGTGCCAACATCTTAAATCATCAAAGCTAACTGAAGTTTGTTTAGTTCTATATATCTTTGTTGATTTTTAATTGTTTAGACGATTTCATCTTGTATTTGACTATTTATGGCTTTCAGCTTGCTTAAGTTCCTTCCTCTACCACCCTTCTCTCAGTATTCCTTTCTTCTTTTTGGTGGGAGACTTGATTGTTACTTGTGTAGGATCTCTAGATGATGAAAACTATAACAAGCCAAGGATTAATTTCCAATGAAGCTAGATTTTAAGTCATAGTTACACTGATAGAGCATTGTCTTGGCTGTCTTTTATTCTCTTTAAAGTACCGGCAACTTTGCCGAGGTGATTAATTCATTGTTGATTTCCTCTTTTTCCCTGTTGCCAAAATTGTCTGGCATTAAATAATTATATGGTCGGTACATCTTATTCTGATCATGCCTATTATTTGTATGTGCCAACAACTTTACATGTTAAGTGAACTTAGTTTAGTTCTGTACATGTTTGTTGATATTTATTTGTTTACATGATTTCATCGTATATGTGATTTTTGAATGGCTGTCAGCTTGCTGCAGCTTCTTCCGCTACCACCCCTCCTCTCTCTCAATATTCCTTTCTTCTTTTTGGTGCGTGACTTGATTGCTATGTGTGTGCTAGATGATAAAAGCTATAAGAGGCTAAGGATTATTTTTGGAGCTAGTTTCTTAGTCATAGTTGTACTGCATTGTCTTTGTTGTCTTTTATTCTCTTTAATTTAATTATTCTCCAGTATCTATGCTTTCTGATTTGTTTATCAAAATTTTCTGCTTTGTCAATAGTCTCTTCAGCCTTTTAGCATGTTTGTTGCTGAAAGTTCATTTTTCTTTTGGATTTTACATACTTAAAAATTCAGCTGTTTTTCTTTTAATAGCTTTAAGAATGAACTGAGAATCTTAGTCTGGCTAAGCTAACCCTAAATGATGATGCTTTTTAAGAGCCATGGACCACTGTTGTTTCAGATGTCCAAGTGAGGCTTTTTGTCATAGTTACTCTGATAGGGAAATGCCTCTTCGATCATTTTTGCTTCTTCCAAACTGATCATCTCCTTTCATGAGTTAGTAATTATCAAAGAAATTCATGATGTGTATAATTTACTAAGGCAAAGATGTTTGTATTTTGCTGATCCATCATCTCCTTTTTTCTGCTGATTTCTTGGTGTTTTTTCAAATTCTCTATAAATTTGATTTTTTTTGAGTCAAATTTGTATATATATATGTTTCAACTTCTAAGCAGTAGAAGGGGTTGTTCATGAATTCCTTCTTCGTTGCAGAACAAAGACGTTACAGATGCAATTCAGAAGGTTGCTGCTGCATATGACTGCAAAATTGTTGAAGGTGTTCTTAGCCATCAGCTGAAGCAGTTTGTTATCGACGGGAACAAAGTTATACTGAGCGTCTCCAATCCTGAAACAAGAGTTGATGATGCAGAATTTGAAGAGAATGAAGTTTACGCAATAGATATAGTTACAAGCACAGGGGAAGGCAAGGTAATTGTGGACTTCAGTGCTATTGCAATCATTCTGTTCCTGCATTTGTCTTCTTCATCTTTTAATATCTGTTCGTTAATTTTTTGCAGCCTAAGCTGCTGGATGAAAAGCATACTACCATTTATAAGAGAGCCGTGGACAAGAACTATCACTTGAAGATGAAAGCTTCTAGATTTATCTTCAGTGAAATTAGTCAGAAGTTCCCTATCATGCCATTCAGTGCTAGGTATTTCTGTTTATGGATTATTTTATAATTAGGTAGCTTCTTAGTATTTGTCCTCACATTCATTTCAATCCCTGTGGATAGGGCCTTAGAAGAAAAAAGAGCTAGACTTGGTTTGGTGGAATGTGTGAACCATGAGCTTCTACAGCCGTACCCTGTGCTTCATGAGAAGCCAGGTAAGAATTTCTGCTAAACTTTTTTTTTTTGATAGGAAAACCCTTCGACTTTAGCAAAGACTAATTACATTTAAAACCTTGGTGTTTCAGGAGATATTGTGGCTCATATTAAATTCACGGTTCTGCTAATGCCAAATGGATCGGATAGAATCACCTCTCATGCGCTGCAGGAGTTGCAGCCAACCAAGACAATAGATGATCCTGAAATCAAGGCTTGGTTAGCTTTGGGTACAAAGACAAAGAAGAAAGGCGGTGGAAAGAAAAAGAAAGGTAATATGGATGACCAGTTAAAGTATATTTCTTTTTTGCCTAATATTTTTTTACGAGTAGAACAGGTGTCGATTGAGTTTTGAATTCCATTGTTTATTTTTGGGAATTTTTGCAGCCAAGAAGGGTGACAAAGCTGGGGAGTCGACAGAAGCGGAGCCAGTAGATGATGCTACAAATGGGGCTGAAACCCAAGAATGAGAATTTTAATGGTTATTTTCCTCATCTGCCTATTAGCTGTCTCTTTCAGTTTTGTTGCAGAGTTCACTATGATTGTATCTGGTTGAATATGAAATGATTTTTATAGTCTCTAGACATTTATCTGAATCTCCCAGTATATTTTCATCTTTGCTGATTATAATATATGGCTCTGAATTGATAACCACAAATTATGGGTTCAGTTTGACAAATACTCCATGAAGAAGCTTTTTGGCATATATCAGAATAGACCGACTGAGATATTTAGATGGCACCGACTTGAAATGCTATTTTGTTCGAATTCAAGCATAAGAAACTCCAAGATTTTTAAGATTTCTGGATCCCAAATTTGTTCACTTTGTGAGTCCCGGCATCATATTTCACAAAACCATTTTTTGTTCAAACTTCAAGCGTTTTTTGCTTTCCTTGGACTCTATTTATCACAGTAGACGCTGATCGGACAAAGAGTTCTAACTTCTGTTTTGCATTCTGAGCCTGATTAGATTCCATCTTGTAATCTTTGGCTGCTTGCATAGTTTGCAGTTTAGCCCAGACTGTATTCTTAAAAATTGCTGAGTTTTCGGTTTTCAAATAGGCCAAAGATGATAACAGAAGACTTTTAGACTTCTCCCCGTCCGAGTCTAGTTGCACTAATACCTTAGTTATTTTTGACCATGCAACCATAAATTTGATACTATCAATTCTACCGGATTGAAACGACAAAGGAGATGCAAACCAGACTTTCTTTGCGACAATTGAGAATTGATAGTATTATTTAAACTACTATGAAAAAGGAGCATGTTTTGCAAGAAGCGTTTATTTAAAGAAACACATCTCTATAAACAGTTATTTAAACTATTATGAAATAATGTTTATGTAGATGTGTTTCTTTAAAAAGGTAAATTAAATAATTGCATTGTAGTTGAATACAAGTTTAAGTTCTTGAAGAAATCTGCAGCTGAGATTTTGAAACATTGTAAAAATTGCGAAAACTTACATAAATTTGCAACAAAACAAGCGGAAACCATCGTAAATTTTTTGAAAAATCAAGAAACTTCACTAAACAGGAATCATTAAAAATCGGACGGGTGATCGCCCAAAATGATAAGATCTTAATCAAATTCGCAACAAACTCATACAAACCAAATAAATAAACTGTAAAAACACTATAATATCACACCAAATCTCCACAACGGACTAATTTATTCAAGAAAACACGAAATATACATAAAACAGATAGAGAAACGATAATTTCCAGCTCAAGACTGTAAATCATCGCCTCTCACCCACCAAATATGATTTCTCAGTTTTGCTTAAAAATTGACGTTTATCTCTCTAAAGCCCTAGAGAGAGAAAGAGCACCTCATAAAAGAGTAGAATAGAAAGGTAAGAAACTAGTATATGATTTTTTTTTTGAGTATATGATTATTTTGAAACTGAATTTTAGATGAGTAAATTCAATGGATATTATAAAATTTAAATTTGAATAAAATCAATCATTTAATTAAATAAAAGTACTACCTTACCATCCTGAAAGAATATTCATCGTGATGTCCATATCAGCAATTTTTAACAGAAAATTGTTCGGCATTTAAAATTAAAAAATAATAATAATTCATATATTAAATTATTAAAATTAAAATTTATATTAAAATTATAAAGCAAGCTAAAATTTATTATTTTATAAAATATTTAAATTTTTAATAAATTACAGATTACTTAGAGTGGATGTGCATGCTAATCCCTTTTTTTATATATAGTATACATACATAAACGAAAAAGCAAAAACAGGAGTCGCCGTTTCTCCAAGAAAAATCCCTAAAAACTTGCTAAATACTCTCTCCTTCTACACTCATAACTAAAAATGGCAACCACTGCTTCTAACGATCCAGAACTCAACAAGAATCGACCCGAAGAAGACGAAGAAAACGCACCTGATGAAGACACCGGAGCTCAAGTCGCTCCGATCGTCAAGCTCGAAGAAGTCGCCGTCTCCACCGGAGAAGAAGAAGAGGACGCTATTCTCGATCTGTATGAAACCTCTTTTTTAATCTCACGATTTTACAGTTTTTAAATTTTTGTTAGGTTTTCTAATTTTTTGATTGAATTGAAATTTTGAAGGAAATCGAAGCTGTACCGATTTGATAAGGATGGGAATCAGTGGAAGGAGCGGGGAGCGGGGAGTGTGAAGCTGTTGAAGCATAAAGAATCTGGCAAGATTCGTCTTGTTATGCGCCAATCTAAGACTCTAAAGATCTGTGCTAATCATCTAGGTACCGATCTGCTGTCTGTAGGCTTATGATTCTATTTTGTTGCTCAATTTTTGATTTTTTTATTGTTATTTGGCAGTGCTTCCGTCGATGACTGTACAAGAGCATCATGGGAATGAGAAATCTTGCCTATGGCATGCTACTGATTTCGCCGACGGTGAATTGAAGGATGAGCTTTTCTGTATCAGATTTGCTTCTATCGAGAGTATGTCGTTTTAAGTGTTGAATTTTATTATGTTTCAAACCCTTAGTGTTATACATACTTAGGACTTGATTATCATTGATAATGTAGAACCATAACTATAGAAATTTCCGCTCTTGACACGAAGAGTATTATTAAGGTATGCATTACGTCGCTCAGTTTCCACACTAAGCATGCTGCGTCTTCTTTTTTGAACTCTTTCCTGGTTTTATTTAGTGCTGTCATGAGCTGCGCTTGCAGTACAAGTGCTAGACTAGCGGTTGTATTTTGTTAATTCAAGTGGTCAAATTCTGATACCATGTCATCTGCACTAGTACTACCTTACCATGTCATCAGTACTACCTATTTCCACTGGCTTATATCTTTTTTCCTAATGAGTATTAAGGAAAACCCTTGTCTAGACGGAGTTTATATTTTATTTATGAATTCAACCAATCAAATGTTAGAAATTTTACACATTTTTTTCTAACTATTCATTTCTTAAACTTCTTATTAGTTGGAACTTGGGTATGTAAATAAAATATCGATAACGTCGAGATAGGAAATACTCGTGTTTTAAATGTGATTCCATGTAGAAGTGGATACCATCTGTTAGTTTTCATTCTGCATGAGCAATGATAGAATGTTTGGTAATTTCCATCTTCTATTACTGCATGTGTCAAAAATGCTCGTAACATTGAACTATTAGAGCTAGTTGGTTAGCATTATTTAACTTGCTTTACAAAGCATAAATGCAAGTTCACCGCAATTTCAAATTGACCCGATTCATAAGATTTGTATCTAAGCTAGTTGGTAGTTCCTGTTCTCTTGGAGCTATTTAGGTTCAGCTGTAAAATCTTTCTTATGGTTACCAATTGGATTTTGGAGTAGCGTTTAAAATATGTCCCATGCCTGATACTTTCGTGTCTTTTAGATTGCAAAACCTTCATGGAGAAATTCCAAGAGGTGGCTGAGGCTCAGCAAAACAGAGAAGAAAATACAGAGGCTGAAGATGCTGCTGGACTACTAGAGAAGCTGAGTGTTGGAGATGAAAAAACTGAGGAAAAAGTGAAGGAGGTGCCTGTTGAGACAAAAGAGGCCGAGCCTGTTAAATCAACAGAAGCTGAAGGTGAAAAAACAAAACCCGAGGCAGAAAAGGAAGACCAACCTCCATCATCTGCATAGACATGAAAAATTCTCTTGTCTCCGAGGCAGCTTGTTAGCAGGCATTGCTAACTTGGTTTTGAATGGGTTCCTGGTCGTGTTTTTTCCCACAAATTTGCGATATCTGCTATATGTACACAAATTTATTGATTTTGTTGGAACAGGTGGATGGTTTTTGGTTCTCAGTTGGTCAGTTTGGGATCGTATTCATAGATTTTGATTTTAAATTATGTGTCTTGGTAAAAGTCCGGGAAAATATAGTTTGGAAGAGTGCGTGTTATTAAACTTTTAAGTATTTCCCCTCACTGAATTAAACTTTTCATTTATTGTTTTTATGGTGTCAAAAGAATTATAAGCTCGAGATTCTTTCCATTTCCTAGCTGTTCATAACACTCCTGGAAATTTCTTGCTCCAAAGATCTATTGCTGCCGCTGCTGGTGCATCCAGAAAATTTTTATTTTTTTAGATCTATTTTTGATTACTGCTTTTGGATTGAACTTGCGCAAGTGCCAATGAATCTCTAGGGCTATTTGCCTGTTTATTGGATTGAATTTGTTTACCGAGTAATCTCTAAAAAGTAAAAACTATTGGGGCTATAAATTCGCAATTTTTGGATTATGCATTATTTTCATATCAGCTGCAACTGAAAGACGGCTGCAGTAAAACCTATAACTGAGTCAACTCTACGGTATATTTTTTGTTTTACTGCAACACTTATTCCTTTAGTTAGAGT
Source organism: Mercurialis annua (assembly GCF_937616625.2). NCBI lineage: Eukaryota > Viridiplantae > Streptophyta > Magnoliopsida > Malpighiales > Euphorbiaceae > Mercurialis > Mercurialis annua. The sequence goes on along the minus strand of NC_065570.1, from coordinate 7,867,378 downwards.
TTAGCTTATGCATAAAAACAAGGGTTAATTCCTAAAAAAATCACGAACTTTACGCGAAATTTTATTTTAATCATGAACTTTAAAAGTTGTCATTTAAAGGCATGAACTTTCGTTTTGTTTCAAATCTATCGCCAAAGTAAAATCCGGTGTATTTTATCGAACCAAAAATTCCTAATCCTATATACTATAACTAACAGATAATAAGATTTAATGTTTTTGGGTCTTTCATTAATGCTTTATTGAAAAATTTAGTCAACAAAAATACACTGAAATGATAGATTCGAAACAAAATGAAAGTTCGTGCCTTTAAATGGCAACTTTTAAAGGTCATGATTAAAATGAAACTTCGTGTAAAGTTCGTGATTTTTTTAGGAATTAACCCTAAAAAAAATTGCTTTATGTCAAAAATAAGTTAAAATACTAGAGGAGTTATACAAGCTACTGGTTTACTTGATGAACTAGAGTTCTTGAAACTATGGGCTAGACAACGCCATCTAGAATACAGTAGATGATAAAATTAAACATATTTCGTATGGGAAAAGGTTGATGGTCTAGTTTAATTGGTAAAATAAGAGTTTGTTATTCGTACATACAAATTTCAAAAGTTAAAAAATAAAAATAAAAACATAATTTGCATCTTGTAACCTGGAAACAAAAATTGTAGCACTTTTCAACTCAAAAACTCATTCAAGATATTCAGAAAGATGCAATATACACTATTAAGATTTTAATTTCTTCAGTAAACTAATGTCAAAACCTAGCAACTCATCACTCAGGACATTACGCCTAGATATCTCGGCAAGCAACGACCAGAAGGGGGCATTTACAAATGATATTACCGAAGGGGGCATTTACAAATGATTTCAAAATTTTGTAACAAGAAATATCGCCCACTCTAGTTCTACTCTTTTCCCCGCTTAGATATCAAAGAAAAAAAAGGCCGAACCAAGAATGTGAACACCAACAACTAATTGCACCAAAATCACCAAAGCATCATTGTACCTAGAATTAAAAGCACAAATAAAAAATATTAGTATTATGCTGAGGAATAATAGCTGTAAGAAATGATAATAATGATTGCAATGAAGGAAAATGATCTTTTGTATTCCCGCCGACTCTGTTCAGGCAGAGTCTGCTTTGCCTCACATTTCAGCCATTTTAGTTTACAGCTTCACAAGGCATTGCTTAAAAAACTGAACCACTTGCAGAACCAGATGAGTCACTTGTTCACGGTTCAACCAGCTGGTCCTGCCAGCCTATAAAAGAAGCTGCTTTTATTGATTTTTTTTCTGTTAACAACCCAGTTTTTATCGGTTGACCGTTTCAAACCCCCAGTCTAACTGGGATCTCTGGTGCTTGACTTCTTCCAGACAAGACCAGCCACCGTCCGGTGTGGTCCAGTTTTTAAAACATTGTTATGAGGAATGCTAGAAAAAGGCAAGTCAAGCTGACTCCAACAGTCCAACTAAAATTTAAGATTTAATAATTAGGAGTCGAGTATTGTACAAAAGCTTCAAATTAGAAAAGGTCAGCAAATCCAGTAAATAAAGTCCAAGTGTTCCATTGACTAAAACTGTTAAGAAGGTGATTTTAATCACTATTGAAGAAAAGGGGTCAAATATGATCTGTGAATCCTATCAGAGTCGAGACTTACCTATTATATCCTCGATGTATGGAAGAAATAAAAGAATCAATGGGCCAAGGGCCCTGAGCATGACATCTCCACTTGAAGGGACAAAAATCTGTCATGCTAACAGCTACGCCATCTTCAAAGCCTGTTTCAACTGTCCAAATGCTGCAGGATGCATTCTAGAAATGGCTGAATTAAAAGATTCACCGTGAAGTGCAGAACACCTTTGAAGATTGTCTCTCACTGAATTCTCTAATGATAGCTGGTTGATAGGGTCTGAAAGTTTTATCTGAGAAGTGCGAAAGCAAGAGAATAAGTAAGCATTATCATTTAAAAGTACAAAAATATATGGAATTTCTAGGTATTCAAAATTGTTCACCTGTCTTTTTCTGAGCTCTCTGGTTGGAACAGTGCCCTCACCATGAGATATGCTGGAGCTCATATTATCGCCACTGTCATCAATTACCAAAAAACAAGATTGTTGGCTGAAAATAAGCAATAAACATCCGGTCAAACAAATAAAGCTAAATGCACAATAGATGTAACCTGGACTCTTCCTCTGTTTTATCATCATTTACTGCCAAAATAACACTTGTACAGACACTGCGTGGACAAAACAACACATCAAAACAGGCAAAGTAACTCAATATGCTCTATAGATCAAGATTGAAACCATACCTAAGGATCTGATCTAGTTTATCAAGCACTTGAGGCAAGTTTAGCGTCAAAATAATTGAAAGCGCTAAGCCAAATATCTTTCTCTGGTTGGAAGATGCATTATCTATCTGCATAAAAATTATAAAATGAAGCAGTATCTCCTTTTATTAAACAAGATAAATGAGAACATGAGTTACAGTTAATGCAGAACCAAGTATATGCATGACCCAATCTAGTCTACAATGATGCATAGGAAAAAAATAGAGAAGCACAAACTTTAAGAGTCACAGGAGAATATATCCTTGAACAAATTCATGATCTACTGACCTTGTCAAGCCATATGTCAACTAGACAAATAAGGATATTTTCTTCAATTTGAATGCCTGCTTGCTGAAGGAGCAGCGGAAGGGATCGATCTGCTGTCAATTGTCCAAGGTAATTGGTATTCATCACCAAAACTCTAGCTAGTACCGCAGCAGAAGACGCCTTAACAGCTGTCTTTGAAGGTTCACAGTCATCTCCTCCGCTCAAACATATGACAATTAGTTTCTAGCATCAATATGTAGAATTTAATTAAATACGTAAAGTTCCAGAAAATATTATATACATACAAAACAAATAAGATGAGTCCCAATTTCTTATACATATATATATCAACTAAAACCTCCACAGACAAGGATAGTCACTCACTTGTAAGGTACTGCTGATCAATGGTGGCACTTCTACTGGGAAACACTGAAAAACAGTGAAAGTTATTATAAATCCGGTGATAATTTATGATGAACACAAAGGAAACATTATTTAGGATTGCAGCAAAAGTACTAAGCATCAGCGGTAATCGCCATGCAATGCAAAGAATTGAAGATACATTTTTATTTACTGATTATGCATTGAAAAAATGAAATAAAATAACAAATTTCCAGTTATACATACTTCTAGCATTCAAGGGATTTTAGGAATTTTGGACATGAATATGACATGAGCTCCAACTGTAGGTGGAAATCAGAGTTAGGGCAAAAATCTTAACCATTACAGAGAGCTATCATGGAAAGCTAAAGAATGTTTTTTTTTTCTTTTTCTAAGATGGCTGAACTTTTCACTTAAGTTTGGTGCAAAAAATACTGTTAGCAATTTGAAAAAAAATAAAAAAATCATATTCCATTGCAGCAAACGCCCTTAACCCATCTCAGATTCCAATCCAGATTACCAGAAGCACATGGTGCAAGCACCGACATTTCTCGGAAGTGCCGTAAGCAAAGGGGATCATATTCCATTGCAGCAAACGCCCTTAACCCATCTCAGATTCCAATCCAGATTACCAGAAGCACATGGTGCAAGCACCGACATATCTCGGAAGTGCCGTAAGCAAAGGGGACACAGGACACTCCAAGGGACACGCTGGGAGTGTTTTAAGACTTGTTATTGGAGTTAACTTTAATGAATTAAGCTTTTTTGAACTTTTTATTTACTTATATTGAATGAATCACGAATATTATGTACATAATATGTATATTTATTTTATATATATAATTTTGATAGCTCTCTGTAATGGTTAAGGCTTCATAGACTGCATTCCTATGAACCCATAAAAGGATAATTTCCCATTTCATGTCTGCTTTCATGCAATCATCTCATTTTGACCTTACTTTTTATGGTATTAAGACCATATTACTAACTATTATGATACTACTACGTTTAACTAATAAAACAATAGAATATTTGAGCCTAAGGTTTCTGTAACTAAAAAGGGGCAATCCAGTAAGTCAGTGCAGTCAAGCCAGCAAGTAGGGAGGTCCAGCTTTGCAGTCTAGCGAGTCAAGGGGTAACTTGATTTTCATTCCTGAGGCAGTCACCAGCAATATCTCACAACCCTCAATCTTTAAACAAAGAATCTCCTACCTCTCTTCCATTCCACATTTATTTTGTACAAATACATTGGAAACAAAAAAGAAAGCATAAGTTTGTTTCGCCGATTGATGTTTATTTTCTACGTCCTGTTGTTTTGCTGAAGTTTCCAGAATAGCATAAAGTACGATTTTGGTTATCACTGGGGGGAGCTTGCATGTATAATTTCTAGAACTACTCTCTTTTGTTTACTCTTGGTTGTGAAGAATTTTAGTCTTCCTAAAATTAAGTTTTCTAATCTTCATCTAAATAAATTTTCTCTTGGTTTCACCACCAAGCCCAATATTTTCCTATATTAGAAGATAACAGGGCCTGAAAATGTAGTATAATGTTGTTTTTGGACATTAGCTATCTCCTTTTTCGCCTGAAAAGTTACTTCCAGCTGTAGGAAATAAGGAAATCCTATCCTACTCCTTTCATATGAATTCCGCCCATACACCAAGCAATAAGGAAGTGTGTCAATCATTGAATCCCATTTCTATTTTCTCATGAAACTATAAAAAGAACTTTTTGACACACTCTTGTTGGCTGGAGTATGAGAGAAACCCACACTAGGTATTGCCTTCCCTTTGAAACATCTGATGCAAGCAATCTCACCTCATAAAAACACTACAAAGGTTCCACTGGAAGATAGAAAGAAAGATGTATGACTAGGGACAAGGAGAAAAAGGAGAGGAGAACCTGCGACATTAAACAGGTCCGAATAGATGTTCTGGAAATTTAATCAAGTTTCTGATGAGTTAGATGTTAGAGCCCAGTACAAAGCTTATTGCAACAATGTGTGAGTTTTGATGATTGGTATAAATAGAATTCAATATAATTATCAGTAAATAGCCATATTTGAGAAAAAGATATGAATCTAGAGTATTGTTTCAGAGACTATGGATGAATTTTACTTGTTATGACTCTGACTATACTTGATAAGTTCACATATGGAAGTCTTACCTGTATTAATATATCAATGACGGGAAGTATTGAAAGTAGGCCTCTATCATTGACATTTCCAACAATCAGATCGAGAAGCTTAGCTACAGTGGAAGCATGCATGTTTAGAAATTCACTGCCACCCAAAATTATGTAACTCTCAATTATCTTGACTGCAACCTGCAAAGTAAACAAATTCAGAATATGATGGCTAGAAAAGAAAAAGGGATGAGCAGCAACACTCAAAAAAATGCAAATTCTAGAATAGCATCTGTATGCTGTTAGTTGATGGTAACTGTATCCAATTAAACTATTAAGTCATCAATTCAGCAAACAACCAAGTAAAGATGGAGTGAAGCAAAAATATCCCTTGGCCATTAATTCAGCAAATTTAGATACATTGAGAAGGACTATGAAAGCAAAATCAATATGACTGCACACAAAGCTAACCTGCAAGTGATCAAAACTTCTTTCCATAATTTCCACTAGACACGGAAAGCACGCCAATAGCTGAGGAACCATTGCAGGAGCATGTGAGAGTGTGGCTTCCCACAACTACAAAATTAGGCAAAACATGTGTTATATATTTAGTTATGATAGAGAAGACATCCATTTTACATTCTCCCCCTCCAACTCTTCTTCACAACATATAAAATTAATAAGAATACTGACCAGCATGCTATCCTCTAACAGATTGAGCTCATCTGGGCTATTTATATCAATTCCCCTTTGCAGAATAGGCAATAGTACATTGTAGCAACTGGGTGACTGATGACCAAGTGCAATTACAAAGTTTCTTAGGGCAATAAGAAGCTGAATCTGTAGAAGACTCTCACCAGAAGATTCCTCCCAAACCTTTCAAGAAATAATATAGTCATTGGCACCAAAAGTCCAAAGTATAATAATTCTGGAAAATTTATAAAAGAAGTAAATGGATATCCAGCTTAAATTCATATTAGAACACAAATTAGATAGTATCCGATCAGTGCTCAGCATTCAGCAACTTGGAAAACCTTAATCACTCAAGCATAAAACCATTAATCAGTCTTAATAATGTTACCACCCTTGTCCATGTAAATGGGTATTGCACTACTATAATACCTAACTATTTGAGCATCACAAGAGGGAAGAACAAGCAATGCCATTTAAATACCTTCTGAAAGAATGCCACCAATTTGTTTGCAAATGGAATGACTTCTGTAACATGTCCAATCAATATAGAGATCAAATTCAAAACCTGAACCTGAAATTCATCAACAGAACACAGGGCACTTCAGTTAGTTCATGCAGAGTTAGTCAAATAGAAGGAAAAATAAGTTCCAATAAATAAAACAATTGAAAGTAGATTTGATTCTGCTAGCTGAAGTAAAGATCGCATATATACAGAACCATCATGTTTAACAGGATACACAATCATCTTTCTTGCATGAAAATTTCCTAATAAGTTGTCACATTTGTTATATTTGATATCTCCTATAGAGGCTGGAAAATTCAAAATTTGGAGATCCATGTTAAGATTTCATTAGTTTCCGTTAATTTAATGATCTTTATAGATGTGCACATTATACCTCACTTCCAATGCTTGACAACCCTTACCCACAATGCAAATGATTTGTAAAGTAAAATAATTGGAATAGAAAGGATAATGACAATTAACAGAGATAAGCGCACAGCAATAATGAAGATTAACCAATAACACCACCACCTAACCTTTGAATCAAACTCCTGAACCTCCTCAATCAGCTTAAAACATGAATCCCAACAAATAGGAAGAAGATCTGCGAACTCTTTCTGGGAGAAGTTTGCATCTTCAATATGAAAACACAAAGACCGGCAAGCTGCCAGCTACAGCAATTAATGCACAATATTAGTCATTCAATGAAGAGCAAAGATGAAAATATGAGAGGCGTGATCTGTCAATGCATCCTAAAAAACTCAAAAGGAGGAAGCTCGAAAGAAACAAAGGAAAAGGAAGAATGACGTGATCAAAACACTCAAAATTATCAAATACTGCTCCAGGCAGGCACACGAAGGTGGTCCTGGTAGGACCCACCTGTGTGTCTGACAAAGCATGCCCAAGGAATCCACAATAGTCTCTGCAAAAGAGGTAAACTTATGGGCCATACCCTAACTGATAAATCTTTGTCTTGGAGGAGTCTGATCAATCCACAGTATACTGGTCTTTTTATATCATCTTTAATCTGCCAACAAACAATGGTGAGCAAACATTCACATCAGATACATTTCCAACTGAGGTTATTCAACTACCGGACATTACCTGCCAACTCTTTTTTTTATAGAATGAGAATGTAGCAGTTTTAGATGCCAATACAACTATACAAGTATAAAGAGATCATTTTATATTACGTAGCATCATATGCGGATGAATAAGTTTTAGTTAATGATTCTGAAAAGAAGATAGATAAATTGCATAAATACACGCACAACTTACAAAAATAAAGTATTGCAACTATTTCTTTAGACATCTATATAATACAGCGTCAGAATATACTGGTAGTACCTCAGAAACCCATTGACCCAGTATTAATGCAACCTTCCGATGGATGATACGCATATTTGGATGATCATTTGAAAGTTCAACGGATAAAGCACCATTAAACCTGCAATCACCAGTTTCAGGAAGACGACTGAGTCATTATTAAATTTAACAAACATAAAATGAGATAGCTAAACAGGTTGCAAGACTGCTGATTAATCAACGAGTGTTGTTAAAAAAATTTCCTCAAGAAAAGTATCAAATGATCGATAGAGGTACAAGACAGTGAACCGACAGTAATTCTAAATATTAAAGCTGAAGAAATAGAACTTGAAACAACTCTGATGAGAAAAAAAAAAACTTAATAACACCATTGATAGCAGTTTTCCCATCTATGAAACCTTGTTCTCATTTTCAAAATCCTTTCCTTCCCAGAAATCAAGTACATTTTATTTTTCACTTCAAATAATAGATAATAGAAAACACAATGTAATAAAATTTGCCAGACATTTGCATACACTAATGTCTGAATCTAGTAATAGGTTTAAACATGTTCAGCAGCCAGTTTCAAATTCATTCTTTAATCAAAAGCACGACAAATAAACCAACGACATTAGATCAAAATCATAAAATGTCATTCCAAAAACATCCTTGAATGTGAAATCAATTAATAATGGCCGAATACCTCAAAAGAACCCCGACCTTTTAACCCCTTTTCAATTCTACCTGACGTTGAAAACTGGTCAATTTTACCCTATTTCGCATTTTCTCGTTTCAATTGTACCCTAATTTTTTAATTTCTCACAATTTTTTTATTTAAATGATGAAATCATTTATATAACTAAGTTTAAAGATAAAATTAAATTTTTTTCCATTTAAAAAAGTACAAATAAGTCTTTTATTTTTAAAAACTAACTAAAAATCATAATCAAATTAAAACTAATTTAAATTCCTAATTAATTTAACTAAATCTAAATAAATTTTCAACATATACAATTAATATATGCTAGACATGGAGAACGTTTTTTTAATTTTTTTCCAAATGAAAAAAACGTCAATTTAATATTTCAGGGTACAATTGAAACACAAAAATGCAAAATAGGGTAAGATTGACCAGTTTTCAACGTCAGGGTAGGATTGAGAAGGGACTAAAAGGTCGGGGTCTTTTGAGACATTAGGCCATTAATAATTAGGCATATGGAGTGGTGGATAATACTATAAGCCTAAAACAATTACAACAAGACAAAAAAGAATTTATTAGAATACCAATCTTTGAAGCTTAAATAGTTTGATAGCTCATAGTATACATATGCAGCAGCACCATAAGCAGCATCTTTAAGAAGCAATCCAGGACTTATGTCAGTAACTGATGATGGGCAACCATTCATTGCTTCTTGAAGGATAGATACCACAACAGGACCTAGCAGCTAAAAATAACAATCAGAAACAACATAAGCCTATATATTACCAGAACTCATTTGAGATTTTAAGCATTTAGTATATTTGCAAATCTGTACAATATCAATAGAAGTAAAATCCACCCACTTGGCTATGTTTTTCAAACAAAACAATGTATAATGCTTCGGCACAAGGCCTCAGTTTCTCTGTCCACTGAATCACATCCTGCTCATGATGAAAAGATTCAGGGTTCTGATACAGCTCCTCCAAATCACTTGCCGTTAGAACAAAATACCTGTAAAAACATCAACCACACTTTTACTCACAATCTTCCAATGCCTTCTTTTCTTGTTTTATTCTAGTGGTATAGCAATATTGGAAATTAAAGACCAGATGACAAAAATACAAGATAAAACAATAGTTCTTAAATGGCAAGAATTGAGAACCATAAGACTGATGCCATAGGTGGCTTTCAATTTATGAAATTATAAATTTGCCCATGTGATGGCTAGAACCAAAGCATTATCACTGTCCTTGTATTCATGCCATGTTGGTTTCCCCATACCTTGCACCCATGAGTTCTGATATGCTAAGCGGATCACTGTTGCCAAAACCATTACTAACAAACATCTAAATCGACTAGGACAAAGAAGCGGGAAGCACGGGTAATTCAGACTGCAAATAGATAGCAGAGTTATGTACATTCTCATATACTAATTACTCCATACGAAGTATCTCAGCTTTTCCTTCAGGATACTCTGAAACTGAAGTATGAAATGCAAATACAACTTATACAAGGAATTTTGTGGGCATGCAATGTTCATTTTGTAAATGTTGCAACAGGTCAAAAACCTTTTCTCAAACTTATATTTGGAAATGTGATTGTTAAACAAAAGCTTTAAGACCAAAAACAAAGAAAGTACTGCAACAATAGCTATTGAGAAATTGTTTTGACTGTTAACCGACAATCCTCTGTTGCCAGACAAAATTCAGAACAGGCACCACCAACGCAATCAATTGACAAATAATCAAACTCCACGACTAAACACCTCAATCATTAATTTCTAAGGAATTCACTATATAAACTGATGAAGCGAAGCATTTAGGCACTATTACCTTCTTATTAATACGTTGCATAACAGTATTAAGCGTTCAGCAGGAAGAAGTGAAGTGAGGACACCACCAACAACAATGGAAATATTTTTCTTCATCTGCTCTACTGTGATCGCATTTTCATCCATCACCTTACCGGTAAGAACTGGTCTATATTCCTTACATTCAAGTACACACTTAACCATTACCATGCACTGAATAAGGAACTGCTCAAAAGATAACACATATGGCTCAGGGTCCACTATCTTGTTTAAACAAAAATCCAAGACCGGCGGAAGGACAGACTTATCACCAAATGTATAAGGATGTCTTCCCTGAATTACAACTAGAACTTTCATTAATTTTGTGCATGCTCTCTTTATGAAATCCCAAAATATAGGATGTCCCTTCTGGAAAGTTGGATCTGCAAAAACAAGACAGCATGTTAAATAACCAGTTTGAACAGCAAACCAGCAATCAGAAAAAGCTATATTGAATCATGTGGTCCCCATCTTCACCTAAATTAGATGTATAGCGATCAAACTCCGGAAGTGATCTAAAAAAAGAATGGACACTCTTTGGGAATTACAATTTCAAATATGACATGTTACAAACCAAAGAAGTTAATAATATAAATAAAAGCACAGAATTGGGAAATGAGTAGAAAAGAGCTCTGTTCTTTCATCCACATACACAAGGAAAACTAGAAGTAATTTTATTGTTCGTGAAACTAAATTATGATTGACCTCTGAGCAAGTAAAACTAGTAATGTTTGTCGACACTTCCTTTTATGTGTTCTCTATTACAATTTACCTAAATTTCTCTTGCACTTCTCGTTTTACATTAATATTTATCAAATTCCTAATCATAAAGACTTGGCAATAAAAAAATTCTACCATATTTCAATTAAATGCTCTAGAGATAGTGGGAACCACTTGGTGCACAAATGCTACTAATTAATACAGCCTCCAAAAGTCCATATCCCTGTGAATGAATGTGCGGAAAGAATAGTAAAAGAAGAAGAGCGTCATCTCACAATAAGGAAGCAATGACTGAATGGCGTTCAAGAGCATAGGAGATACCTCCTTTACCGGTCGGACTTCCTGAATGAAATAACAAAAAAAACGAAAACTGTAAACACTACTCCTCCAGGTTAGTACCATTTAAAGGTGGATCAAACTCGAGAATTCATAGACTCAGTACTGAATATATAAACCTGTATGCATTTAGCATCACTTTGAAACCCTGAAACAATCAGCTGGCGTATAATCTTTGAACACAACAACCATCTTTCACTTGTTAGATAAAGTTCATCATGATGCTGCTTCAGAGCATTCGAATTATAGCTTTGAGCAATAGCTGAGAAACCATGTAATATGGTCTGCACATCACTTTGCCAAAGTCGCCAGCAATAATCAAAGAAGTGGGATGATATCTGCCAATATGAGTTTGTGAATGCATCATTTCTTATATGAAACAGAACCATAAGTTGAGAGATGTTTCAATTTGTATGAGAAAAGAAAGCCAAAAAAACCGAAAGATCAATTACAATTCTTAGCAGGCAGATTAAGTCTGATCATACACACAAATTGATCATAAAAAGCCTGCCAATAGTTGATATTAACAAAATTCCTGAGTGGTCAGTTTACTGCCGAGAGTTTGCATAATCTTATAATGTCAGTTATTGCCATCTGTGTCTTACACAGATCAGGACAACACAAGAACTGCTCAAAAATCTTCAAACACAGGCTTTTTCTTTGCCCGCCCAGGTGATCTTCATTATCATAAGCTGATTACACATATACAACAAACAGGCAAACAATGACAAAAGGAAGAAATATAAATTATGCATGCAGTAGTTATACCTCTGCAAAGTTTCTCTGATCTGCAGTTAGACGTTTAGTCGACAGTTCCTTCAAGGTACGGAAGAGAATCATGAATATCCTATGAGATGCAAGAACATCTGCTGACTGAAGCTGTTGCGCTAAGACCGAAAATAGCTCTGGCCTAAATAATTTAAGTCAGTAAGATAATGCAGATAGTTAAGCTAATGATAAGTATTCGATAGATGAGAAGATTGACCGAACAGGAGAACATAATTCAGCATCAGAATGAAAACTCATGACTTATCCAACTTTGAAGACTAACTTTTCATTCAACAATATCTTTCATCATGGTCTACCTAAAACAGAACTCAACCAGAACATAACAAAGGAGCTTTCAGAGAATATTATGCAGAATCAAGAATAGGTAAAACCCACCATAGTTCAGATTTCCTCAATAAGTTATTACTAATTTATCCTGGCATATACATTGCCATGCTACGTGGAACAAAACAGCAACACAATCAGATATTTAGTATAGAGTGCAACATAATACTTCTAAGGTATGCTTGGTACAGTTCAAAATCAGCCAGATGCAATCTTGGGAACATAATCTATTTTCTTGTCCACTACACAGAATCCCAGTCTTCCATCATATTTTTATATTTGATTAGCTCGAGTTCAGTTAAAGTAAGGTTTACTTATTAGCATAATTATTCTCAGCTTTTTTAACTTATTTCAAACTGACTTTGAAAGGATCTCTGTGTTTAGGCAATCACTCCATTTCAAAGGATACCACAGGCACTTTGATGACAATCAAAACAAAGGGATAACAAAGAAACTATATTGTGCCCACTCCTTTACTTAATTGGTCCATATGCTGCAATTTTAGATATCAGAAGCTGGTCTAAATGGTACTTGCATTATCACAACTTTCTTGCTTATTTGATTGTAACATTAAATAATGCACTGAAAAATTACCCAGAATAACGATTGAGAATGAATACAAGGTTTATTTTCTAAGTTAAAAATGAATCATAGCAGCCTAAGGCAGCTGTGAAATAGTTAAGGAATCTAAAACACATCAAACAGAATAAATTTGAATATTCTTTCATCTAAAATAGAAGAGCACCACAGAAATATAAATGAACTCGAACATTTCAATAATATTTCTCATGAAAGATAACAGTAATCTAAATAAGACGAGCACTGCAAAGCTTCAGGCTACATGTGCTTCAAAATCCTAACAGGCATTACTATTTGTTCTTGCAGCAACTTGCACCTTAAAATCGATGAAAATATAAATGAAATAACTGGCTATTAAAAGCAAATATATAAAGGGGAGAACATCAAAAATAAAAGATGTACCATTCTCTGGGATAGTCAAAGCGAGCAATTTTGGATATGAGCACAGACAACATTACGGCTATCTGAAATGTTAAATACACCAAAAAAACACTAATTAAATCAAATAAAGTAATTCGTAAAATAATTAAATTGCTAAAGCATAAGCAAAGTCAGTGACATAAACCCAGTGCGACACCTTATCATTCTCTTCTCTCAAATGCGACAGAAGTTTTTGTCTCAAATGGTTTTTCTCGTCACTGCTTAATCCCCTGCATTACATACAATAATATACACATTAAAAAATATCACCACTCCAATAGATGTATTTGATACAAGAAATAATCGAAAAAGATCTTATTTTTAATTAAATCAACTGTAAGAATCCAAAAGAATATCACTTTCGAAATGATTCAAATTCTTTCAAAATGCCTTGATCTTTACTATCAAAACACTAAAACATTTTCAGACAAATGACTGCATTATTTCAATTAAATTAACTCAATTATCAAATTCCAACCCTTCTTAACTAAAAAAAACAAGTAGAATGCAGTTTCCGATCAAAATTAAACACAGCCAGATAGCCACAACTCTGAATAATAAATTTGCAGGAAAGAAATTAACTGGCGAAGTTAGTTATATAGCATATCACTAAGAAAATCTTACGAAGAATCGCGGCGGTTCCTCCAATACCGACTGATACTATTCTTGAAATAAACGGAAGCTAACAACCGAACATCAACTTGAGACACTAAATCCTTTGCAGTTATCACTTCCTGCATTTTCAACATGCAACATTAACATAAAAACTAATTAACAAAGCATTACAAAATAAAACCAGAACTAAAACCCTAGCTAGAAAATAAAACAAAATTTTACCATCAGGCAAGAGCAAAAACCAGGCCTACTCTCAAATTCCGAGAGCGCCGTTTCGGCTGGTTTGCGAACTCTCTGGTCGCCGCTCATTGAATTGGTGAGCAGTGAGTAAATCATCGGCAAATCAGAACCTGAGAGCGCCATCGCGGTGCTGGTTCTTATGGAAATGTAATCGGATCCGCCGCGATATGAAAAATTGTTTGACTGACGGAAAACAGTTAGTGTTGAAAGTGATTACAGTGAGTGAGAAGTTTGGGCGTTGTTTATATTGATTGGAATGGTGATTTTGTTTTGTAGTGTGTTGGAGAAGTTTTGATTAGTTTGTTGGTGTAGCGTTTTAAAGCAGAGAAGGGCAAGGGAAATAAATATGGAAGGGAAAGAGTTGAGAGAAAGAGAAAGAAGCTGTGGGCTGGTTGGCTTGCTTGCTACTTTCTGTTCTTTTGAGTATTTTATTATTTTTTATTTTATTTTTATGATAAATGTATTGCTTTAAATTTATTATAAATATTTTTTTATTTTATTTTTTAAAGATTGAACTTCATTTGATGAAGTGAAAATAGTGGTAATTTTTTAAAATAGTACATGTTTCGGTAACTTATTTATACTTTTACATGTCAGTTTTTGACTTTTCTTTTCTGATTTTTTTATTTACGAAAAATACTTTTTTTTTTAATTTCACAAATACGTTTTTCCGGTTTTGGATTTTCACCCAATTTTGGTTTTCGGTTTTTTGGTTCGGTCGACCGAACCGACCGATTGCACAATCCTTCAGTTTTTAATAATTTATTCTCTTTTGTTTATAGATTTTTTTCCAGTAATTTTTTTATCGTGGTTTTATAGTCTATATATAGTGTTTTATGGTGTTTTTATAGTGTAAAAATAGTGTATATATAGTATTTAGTGTATTAATGGCATTTTTGTAGTGTTTTGTGGTTTATACCATAAAAATACTGCAAATACAACATAAACACTGCAAATGCACCATAGATATACTTAAAAAACGACAGAAATACATCAAAAAATATAGATATCCCGAAAACACCAGAAATACACTATAAATACACCAAAAATATACTATAACATAAATATATTATAAAATCACTACAATTACACCATAAATCAATTTGTTCTTTACAAAATCAGTAGCAATAAACAAATCTATGAATAAGAGAAAGAAAAAATAACTATATGAATAATAGAATAATTTTATAAACAAAAAAATTATAGATGTACAATAATTTATTTACAAAATGTTTAAATCATCACAAAAAACATAAAAAGTTACACAAATCTAAAGACGATGTCGAGAAATTCATAGCGCGAACGGAAGAGACGAACGGACTAGCGCGAACGGAAGAGACGAACGAAAAAACGACTGAAAATGACGAGAAATCTATCGGAAGTAGATGAACGGAAAAGCGACCGGAAGAGACAAACTGAAAATCAAAAGAAAAATAAGAAGAAAAGAAGAGAGAAAGAAGAGAAAAAAAAATGTGGTTATGTAAAAATTTAACCTAAAATGAGATAAGGTTACTATATATAGAGGGTACTTTTATAAATAAGTTATAAAAATAGGTAGCGTGGGAAATAAGTGAAAGATGGCCAAAAATGGTTTAAATATTTTGAGAAAAACAGATATCTCGCAAATAATCCTGTGGAAATAACATAAGAAAGGTTATTATTTTTCAAAAGATATAATATGTTGAAGATAAATTGAAGAATATTACACGATAATCAAATGTTATAAAAGAATATCAAAATAATAAAAGACTAATAGAAAAATGAAACAAACTAATAGAAAATTGAGTTAAAAAACTTTAGCCCCGCCATACAGTGGCAGAACAAAAAATTTATTTTCAGCCCGTGCTAACAATATACAATTAATAACATATAAATTCATTTATGCAAGATTTTATCTATACTATATATAAAAACACGAATGGAAGTGGTTGGGGGGGGAACATTACGCTAATGTCCTTCTTACTTAATAAACCATAATTATTAATTAAAAAATTATTAGAATTAATTACAGTTAGAATACTACCTAAAATAAACTACTTATAGTACTATATACATATAATTATTTAGAGTACTAATTCGAATAAACTACTTTAATATTTAATAATTGTCATTTTAATTATTATTTAATCATAAAATTCTAATTAAGATAAATTTCTTTTAATAAATTATTCATGTAATTATTATTTAATATTTTCAATTTATATTCTCTATAAATAAGATAAACTACTCCTAATTAACTACTATATCAATAATTATTTGATATTTGATATTTAAATATAATTTATAATTATAAAAATAATTATTAACTAAACATACATATAATATTTTGACGAGTCACACTACGAGTCACGTGTGAAACACGTAAAGCGACACTAGTATTTATTAAAAAAATTAAACATTAGCTATTATTATAGATTCTTACATTAGTTTCGATCGCGGCGAGAGAATTGTATTCTTCGCGTTTGCATAGAATCAGATAGCATCTAAAACCGTTGGTAATCGAATATGATAAGCAACCTCTATGTCAGAAGAATGTTGAGTAAGTATGACTCTTTGGTTGACAAGAATCTTTAAGCAGATATGCACGTCTCACTTCATCTCTAATATTGATTTCGTATTTATCAATCGAAATCGGCTTTGCAGAATCCGCAATTGTTCTGGACATACTATTTTATATTGTTATCAAGAATCAAACTCAACACATGCTCTTTTCTCTCTCAAAATTGTATCCAAATTATTTTCTCTATCACAAGAGTTGACATGTTTTGGTGTTTTATAACAAATTTATCAATAACCTAAATAAAACTATTTTAATTGTTTTCATCAAGTTGTTTTTTCTAAATTCATAAAATATTCAAATAACAATATTCATCAATTATTTATCAAAAAAATAAAATAAAACGACAATAACTAAAAATACTCACTTGTCGTAGTCTATCTACTTCTTTAGATTTTTCATAAGTAAATCAAGTTTAAAAATCTACAAAAATCAAGTTAATATAGGTATTCTATAATATTATTATAAATATATAAATAAGATTAATTATATAAATAAAATTTTAAAATAAAAATACTTACTCAATATTGGGGATTGTTTGATTTTAGAGGATAATTTGGAATTAGAGAAATAAATTTGGAAAATTTGAAAATTAGGGTAGAATTTTGAAAATTAGATCATGAAAATTAAATGAAAAATTTAGAGTATAGATAGATTAGTGAAAGAATTGATGAAATTAATTAAGAGTTTAATAAAGAATTTGATAGTGGGATTTGATGAGAATAATTAATTTTCATTTGTTATTAATACTGTTAAGTAAAGAACAAACGGACAAAGTAAAAACGTAATTGGACAAAAGTGCTTTTCCGTTTGTGCTATTCGTTTTAAACAATAATGGGCCAAATTGGCCTCTCTCTCTTTTTATTAAAACCTAAAAAAAGATGCATAAAGCGTCTTTTTCCCCAACAAGCAACAGCCCCTAGCTGCTGTTTAGAGTTTGTTTGGGAGAGAAGGCATTAAAGTAAAGTACGGGTTTTTAAAATAAAATAAAGTACCATAAGAGACTGTAAAGGAAGGTAAGGGTTGTGCATAATCCTTCCATGTTTGGGAAAATAATAAAGTAAATGAAGGGTTTATAAAAAAAATCAGTTAAAAATAATCCAACACCCTAATATGGGGGGTTGGCATATGAGGGTTGAGGGGGTTGGGAAATATTTTTCAACCCCTCAAAACCTTTAAAAAAAATTTGCCAAACAGGGGTTGAAATTTTACAACCATTCCCTTCCTTTTCTTTTTCAACCCCTAATCCAAACAATATGTTATTTTCAGCCATGGCTGAACAACTTGAAGCTTCCTCCGCTTCAACATGCTCCGGTCCCGATCCTTGTGCTTTCTGATGGCAGTCCGGGCTCGATCCTACCCGAGCCTATGGCTAGTTCCGCCACTGGTCATATATCTTGGGAAATTCTAAATTGATGAATTTTCATAATACTATTTCCAGCTTTTGAGATCATGTCTTTAAAGTTATTTCATCATATAATTGTCTTTAATAAACTGAGATTATCAAAAAAATTAAATTTGAAGTTTGTGAAAGTGTGACACATTCTAGAGCGGAAGCTATATTTGCAGCTATTTTCAGTCTTTAAAGGTGATATATTGTGATTTCAGCTCGAGTACTTCTTTGGTCAATTATCAATATCTTTCCACCCTCTGAAGTCCAAAACATCATTATAAGGCTACAATTTCGTATCCATAGACCTCAAGTCTCCTTTTCTAAAAACAACTATGAATATAAAGATAGTATTGGTGCCAGCTTCACTAAGAAATTCGATCTCACCACCCATGAGATTAACTAGACATTTGCTGATGCTCAAGCCTATTATAGTATTACTATAGATTTGAGAGGTGGAACTGTTTGCCTACATAAATAGCATGAAAATATGGCTTTGTGCATCCACCGGTATTTCCACTCATGTATCTTCAATAGTAACTTGTAATGTAATTATTCCCAATTTTTCCATTATATATTTGTTATTCAACTTTTTAAAGTTCGCCCAACTTTTCCATCTTTCGAACATAGGATATCCATTTAATGTGTTATCAATTTTATTTGGCTTGTGTCGAACTAAACCTTAAGCCTTCTTTTCATCTTTGTATCTCTTAAAATTAAATAGGTTTTTATTTCTTTTGCACATGAACTGAGACAAAGATGCGTCCATTCTCTTGTGTGAACTTTACTGAATTCCCAACAAGGTTTATAATTATCTGACGTAACCGTCCAGGATCACCGATAACCACTTCAGGCACCTGACTGGAGATATAAGCGGCCAATTCAATTTTTTTTGTATGGCATCCAATATGAGACCATCATTATAAACAACAAAAATGAGTATAACTTCTAAGTAGACATGTTAGCGGGCTTGGGTACCCGCTAGGCCCACCCAGTCCCGTACCCTTAGGGCCGGGCTTGAACATTGATTTTTGGTTACAAGCACGGCCTGAGCCCGCTATTTTGTAGGCGGGCTTAAGCTTATATTTTTATTAACTTTACATGTAGGCAAGGAAAAGCCCGACCTAAACCCGCAAAAATAGAATGCAAGGCTTGGGCTTATTTAAAAAATGAAAAAGTCTGGTAGGCCCGGCCCGAGCTTGCCCATGAACAAGTCTACTTCCATATGATTGGATTTCAAAAGCGTAAATGGAGATACAAGATGCTCTTGCTCGTAAAATGTTATCATGATCCTCCTTTCTAGACATCATATTAATAGAGACAATATGTGAAATTGTTCCTTCAAAAATTATTAGAGGCGCATATTCGTCTTGATTGGGTGCAAGATCCAATTTTTAAGTATTACATTCCTGAATAAAGGTTTGGTCATCAGTCTACATTTTTATATGGTCCACCCATGCCGCTTTTTAAACTCCTCTCTTTCTAAATGTACAACTTTTAAAGCGTATGCAACACCACTAGTCATCAGTCTCGTAAAATCTGTTCTCTAAGTGTATTCGCCAATTTTTTTTCTAATCAATGGTAGAAGGATGTTTTCCATGGTGAAAACTAGATACAAGAATAGCTAATGCGTGAACATGGTTTAAACTCATATTAGATAAGTGCTCGCTCATCACACATATTGCTAACTGTCTTTTTCTCTCTTCGAGATTATTTTTTCGTTCGAGTGCCAAAACAACCAAATAGAGATAAAATCACTAATAAGGAAAAAAATATAGAGAAGCTTCTTCCTCCACTTTCCAACACCTTTAATAGGACTATGGGATAGTCGTTGCTGCTTCAACTATAGAAATTGGTGACACGGATTAACAACCTTTATCTCTGTCTCAGTTCCTTTATATTAAAATGAAATCAAAATGGATATTGTTGCACTTCACGCTTCGCCTTTTCTGCACCACTCAGAACTTGGCTGGATCAACAAGATACACAGCACTAGCATTCACCGACGTTTTCTAGGACTATGTCCGCTAAGCCACTTTATATTAAAAAAATCTTGGATCCTTAGCATCTAAAAAATAAAACTGGCCGATAAGTAGTGCTCCATTTTTCCTATAGCGATGACTGTACTGTACAAACTAGAGCCTACTTCTTTATCTGTAAGAATTTTGGCTAGCCTGTTGATTCTCTCTTGAGCCTAATCCATTACCACTATTTTGGAACACTTGTGGCGATGTACTTAATTTCTAAAGCAAATTGGAACCTGTTAATTGTGAACAAGAAGATGTGTGTATGTGTTATGTATTTGGAGGAGATGACTGCGCCAGTGCCCCTATGGATTTAGTCCTTTATTGGCTTGGGATAATCAACCTCAGTGGCAGAACTAGGATTTGTTTCCAGCCCGGGTTAAACAACATGCAATTAATAATATATGAATTCATTTGTACAAGATTTATCTATACTATATATAAAAGCATGAGGGAGGGAGGGGGGAGACAGACACATTTACGCTAATGTCCTTCTTACTTAGCAAAACATAATTATTAATTAAAATATTATTAAGATAATCATTAGAATTAATTAGAGTTAGAGTACTAACTAAAATAAACTACTTATAATACTATATACCATAGTTGTTGAATCGAGATTCGAATCGAGAATCGAAATTCTAATTTTTTGAATCGAGAATCGAATCGTAAGATTCGTTTAAACTGATAATACTCATTATAAATAAAATATACTATATAAAAATAAATTATTATTTTAAAGAACTATAAAATAAATATTATACATCAATTAATTTTTAATATATAAAGTAAAAATGTTAATGAATATAAAATTATGAACTTTTTGGCTTTCTTTATTTGAAAGTTACTATTTTTATCTCAAGTTTGTAATGAATTTTTTGACAAAATCTGTTTACATGTCAAAAAGTAAAAGACATGTCACATCAGTCAGACTCTAGCCACACTACTCTCCTTATTTTGTGCTTTTTTTTAATTTTTTCTATTTTTATGTAACTTCATCTTCAACCTTTACTCTATCTCTACAATTTTTCTTCTTCTTTTGTGTTCTTTTTTTTATTCTACCTCTAAACCAAGTCTCATCAGCTTCTTTTTTATACAGAGTCTCTTGCAAACAAAGTTTATATAGTCAGAACAAGTTTTTTTCACATTTTCTAAAGCTTTTACAAGAATCGTTTGAATCGACCGAGTCAGTCCGAGTCTAACGATTCAGGTCCGATTCTAGCCTCATTTCGATTCTCCTAGTAGATTCGACTCGTTTTGCGGCTGACTCGACTCGACTCAGATTAGTCGACTCGACTCAGACGAGTCGACTCGTGACTCGTCCGAGTCTAACAACAGTGCTATATACAGATAATTATTTAGAGTACTAATTCGAATAGACTACTTTACTATTTAATAATTGTTATTTTAATTATTATTTAATCATTTAAAATTCTAATTACAATAAATTACTTTTAATAAATTATTCATGTAATTATTATTTAATATTTTCAATTTATATTCTCTATAAAGAAGATAGACTACTCCTAATTAACTACTATATCAATAGTTATGTGATATTTGATATTTAAATATAAATTATAATTATTAACTAAACATACATATAATATTTTGACGAGTCAGACTACGAATCATGTGTGAAACACGTAAATCGACACTAATATTTATTAATAATTAAATATTAGCTATTATAATAGATTATTACACTAGTTTCGATCGTGGCGAGACAATTGTGTTTTTCGCGTTTGCATAGAATCAAATAGCATCTAAAATCGATGTCAATCGAATATGATAAGCAACCTCTATGTCAAAAGAATGTTGAGTAAGTATGACTTTTTGGTTGACAAGGATCTTTAAGCAGATATGCACGTCTCACTTCATCTCTAATATTTATTTCGTATATATCAATCGAAATCCGCTTTACATGATACGCAATTGTTATGTACATATTATTATATATTGTTATCAAGAATCAAACTTAACATATGCTCTTTTCTCTCTCGAAATTATATCCAAATTATTTTCTCTATCACAAGAGTTGACATGTTTTGGTGTTCTATAACAAATTTATCCATAACCTAAATAAAACTATTTTGATTTGTTTTCATCAAGTTGTTTTTTTAATTCATAAAATATTCAAATAACAAAATTTATCAATTATTTATCAAAAAAATAAAATAAAACAACAATAACTAAAAAAACTTACTTTTTGTAGTCTATCTACTTCTTCGATTTTTCATGAGTAAATCAAGTTCAAAAACCTAAAAAATCTAGTTATTCCATAATATTATAAACAAATAAATAAAATTAATTATATAAATAAAATTTAAAATAAAAATTCTTACTCAACATTGGAGATTGTTTGTTTTTAGAGGAAAATTTGGAACTAGAGAAATAAAGTTGGAAAATTTGAAAATTAGGGTAATTTTTTTGAAAATTAGATGAAAAATTTAGAGTATATATAGATTAGTGAAAGAATTGATGAAATTAATTAAGAGTTTAATAAAAAAGTTGGTAGTTAATTTTCGTTTGTTATTAACACTGTTAAGCAAAGAACAAAAGGGACAAAGTAAACAAAGTAATTGGACACAATTGCTTTTTCCGTTCGTGTTGTTTGTTTAAAACAACAATGGGCCAAATTGGCCTTTTTTTTATTGAAACCTAAAAGAAAAAGACGCATTAAGCGTCTTCTTCCCCAATAGACAACAGCCCCTGGCTGCTGTTATTTTCAGCCATGGCTGAATAGCTTGAATCTTCCTCCGGCTTCAACATGCTCTAGTCCCGATCCTTATGCTTTTCGATGGCATTCCGGCTCGAGCCTACCTGAGCGTATGGCTAGTTCCGCCCCTGATCAACCTAGTATCACTTTTCATCATCCATTGAAAGAGTTCAAGTGAAATAGTGTGGTAGAGGTCATGCTAAAGTTTCCAAAGGTTTTTCTCCTGCTACAACCATAAACCCCGATGAACACGGTGAACTATTATCCAGTGGTTTAGTCGATAACGTGATTATGAAGCCTCTTTTAGTAAAGAAGCTCAAAATTTCAATTTTCTCTACTTTAATTTCTTAATCAATATCATTGATGTATCCATTGGCGGCAATCTGAGTTTGATTGTTGTTAGAAATATAGGTGGTGGAAGAGTAAACATCGCCTTTTAAAGAAGGGGAAATCGTTGAAGCTTTACAGATGGTGGAAAGAAACAATATTTTTTGTTGGAGGATAAAGCGTGAGTAAACATTTTGGTCTTTTGTAATTATGTTCAATTTGATAGTTTTGAAATACAACATTTTTAAATGCTGAAAAATAAGTTTTCACATTTTACTAGTATTTCTGTAAAAAATTACAAAGAATAATGCCAAACTATCAAGATTACAATCACGAAGTCCTTAGGTTTATGAAATACTGTTTTTTTCAACATTTATATTTTTACAATCTCTACTAAATTGACTTGCCGCCTGATTCACTCTTCTTCCTTTTTGATTTTTGGTTTGATTGCCGCGCAACTTGAGCATTTTCACCAAGTAAAGTGATAAAAGATATTCCAAAATTTAGCCCGAAAAAAATACTAATCAAACCGCACTTCATTAAACAGAACAACCATCAATTTGAAAAAAAATATTTACAGGTTTTGAGAGCATGTGTTACCTTTAGATAAAAGATTAAAACAAACTATTAAAATGAAAAGCAAATACCTGACATTGGCGACGGGACAAAAGTAAAGATTATGTTGCAATCGTCTATTACATCGTCGAAAGGTGGGACATCCATGCTTCATTTTCTAAAACAAAAAACCCGTTGTTATAGACTAACATAAATTACATCCAAACCTAAAACAAAATATTACCGTATTTGGAAGATGATCCCAATAGGTCTTCAAGTCCACGTTAAGCTCCTTCTTCTCCGGTTCATTTTTGCCATGAGCATCCCATATACTAACAAGTTCCCCCCATGACTTTTGCACTCCTTCCATCCCCATACATGTGCACTTATAAATTATATTTTGAAAACACTTGTCTGATATTTTTTGAGGTTTAATTTTCCCACGATGCGTTAATTCTACGCAATCTTTATAAAACTCCATATTTTTCATTTCTTGAGTCCATTCATTAGCACTTGCAGCTTTAGAACGTTTCGTTGTCTATTAAACAAAAAGATTATAAAAATTTAATTGAAATAAAAACAATCATACAACAACAAGAAAAAGAGTAGAAATATCTTAACTTTGCTCATGACGATCGCGAAGGAAGCAACAATAATTAACAGAAATACTGAAAATAGAAAAGTTAAGAAAGGAAGCAGTCGGAAGAGAAGAGAATACAGAAAATGGAAAGAAACAAAATAAACGGAAAAATAGAAATACAGAAAATATAAAAGTTAAGGAAAACTAGCTCTTATTGAGCTGGTGATTTATAGATTATAGTTGAAGTCGAAGAATTTCAAAAGTTACTTTGTTGAAGAATAAATGAGTTTGATGAAGAGTACATGAGTTAATGAGGCATAGAATATTAGAGGGTAGGTCATTTTTTGTAAATCTTGGCATTAAGTGCTGCTAAGATAATAGGTAATCTAAATACAGATGAATTAAACGAAGAAAAAAATGAAAAATAAGTAACGAAATTGTAACTAGGTTTTTTTAGGGTCTTTTTCAGCCCCAACTGACATTGGTTGCGGTGGTTATTAAATTTTGGCCTCTCAAAGTCATGTTCTTTGCATAATTTTGCAATATTTCAATTAATCAAACACAATAGAAATAAAAACAACATATTAATTTATTATTTTAACTATTAAAATATTTATTAGACCTGTTGAATATTAAGTGTGATGGAAATCCCACATTGGAAAGATATGAGTAGAATGTGGAATATATAAGTGAGATGGACTACCTAACCCATTACCTTAGGGTTTTGGGTTTAATGTGGTATCCGGCCCACGGTTATATGCTTCACATTCTGGGTCTCATGAATGTATTCTCCCATACATTGTGCTCAATTTGGACCAACAATTGGTATCAGAGCCCGGTTCGGCTGGGTGGAACTTGGTGACTCCGGGTAGCCATCCCGAAAGGGTTGGAGTCTAGTTCCGAGGTAAGTTGAGCGATCTAATGTGGAAGGGTATCACACTTAAGGGGGAGATTGTTGAATATTAAGTGTGATGGAAATCCCACATTGCAAAGATATGAGTAGAATGTGGAATATATAAGTGGGATGGACTACCTAACCCATTACCTTAGGGTTTTGGGTTTAATGTGGTGTCCGGCCCACGGTTATATGCTTCACATTTTGGGTCTCATGAATGTATTCTCCCATACATTGTGCTCAATTTGGACCAACAAGACCAAATAATTTTTTTAAACCCTAATAATATTTAAATATTTTAAAGAAAACACAAATATTTCTTTGATGTGTCAAGGTATCAAGAACGGTATGTGCTTAAATTCATACGATTAAATACTAATGTCAAAATCTTGATAAAAAATTTTCGGGCCTTGATTGTCTTACCTCAAAGCCATACCTTTCAAGTTGAAGCAATGTGATATTGTCCCAGCAGGTGTCCTTTCCCCAAAACTCTAAGCAGGAAAACTTCTATTCGTATGACCTATCCTATTTTCATTGCAAAACAACTTAATCAATCAGCTTACCAGGCTATTTATTTACATATATTTTCTTCTGGAAGCAAATACAAGTCGGTCCAAACGTAAAGAAAAACAGAAAGAACAAAGTACGCTGAGGAGTAATTCTGGAATACAAAATTAATACAGCAGTGTTCCTTACCAACCCACAAAACAAATTTTCTTGCAATAAAAATAAACAAACACAATCAATCTTAATAGTTCAGTTTAGAATTTATAAAAAAGACATAAATAGTTTAAAATCAAAGTCACTTAGATTTAAGCATTTTCTTCATCCCAATCATCTTCTCCTCCTCACTATCAACACCAACATATGTATTATGTTGCTCAGTTTCAGGCTTCAATATCAGCTTGGCTATACATAAAGTCTTATCAATAGGATATTTGCCCTTAGAGCTATTTTAAAAAAATCAACAAATAATCGGTGATCATTAGGGGTTATTTTTTAGTTTAGCACATATAGAGAAAGTATTTTCCTATTTGTGCTATATTTTTGCGTATTTACCATTTTCCTACTTGTTCGCAAAATGGTTTTGCGAGCAATATGTTAATTTTAATGCTGTTCTCTAATCCATTTGGAGAGCATCCCTTAGTCACCATAGATGGTGATTAAGCGTTATAAGGCTGCTCTCTAATCCATTTGAAGAGCAGCACGCATTAATAAAAAAACAAATGTTAATTATTAGGAACCAATCGTTACCGTTTAATGTTTTGTTCCTCAATCATTAGCACTTAATGATTATATCATATATTTCAACTTTTATAAAATTTTAACTCCTAAAATTTGAACTTTTAAAAAATTAATTCCAAAAAATGTAACCCTTAATTCTAATTTTCATACTTTATTGCAATTACGATTTCTTATTTATTTTCAATGATGTTCATTTATGTTGTTTGATGATTATTGTTTAATTTTATTTTATTTAATAGTTGTTAATTCTATTAGTAAGATTATTGATTATTTATAAAATTATACTTTATCAATTAAAAGAGAAATCATATTTACGAAATAATTAACAAAAAAATAAATTTAAATAATATTTACTCCAATCACGATAACTTTTTTTTATTATCTATACTATATATAAAAGCACGGATGGGGGGGGGGGGGGAAGGCAAATTTACTGAATAATCCTTTTAAGTTTACTACTAAGTAAAAGTTTTATAGTAATTAACTAATTAGTTATTTAATTATTCACTATTGTAATTAAAGTCCTAATTAAAATAGGTAGCTAAATTATCTCCAATTTAATTTTTAGTATGTAAACAATAACTAAATTGTCTCCAAATTAGTAGGAATACCTATCTTTTAGTTTGATTGAGCTACAAATTTATTGAGCTACAAATTTATATCTTATTATTTTTAAAGATATTATTAATAAAATTAAATTAATTATTTAATTATGATTATTATAAAACCAAAAGAAGAATAAATTCAATATGGAAAAAAAATTGATAACCGAATATATTATATTTACTTTTACAAAAATGCTTAACTAATTTAATATTAATTATAAATAAAAAATTGATTTAATTATAATAAATTTATTAATATATTCATTAACGAATTACGTTACGAGCCACGTGCATAGCACGTAATGCGAAACTAGTTGTTTTAAAAAAAACGATGAAGAAGATAAGGAAAAAGATAGGGAAAATAAGAAAGTTACTCTAAATATAAAAAAATTGAAGCGTTTGCCGTATTTACAAAATAGAAATAGGGTACCAATTTTTGATAAAAATCAGGAAAATGTAGTTAGTTTTGTAAAAAGGGTAATCTACACAAATCCCCTAAAAATGCTATGATGTTATATTTTTACCTCAACATTTTAATTTTGGCAGAAATCTCTCAAAAAAAAGAAAAGTTTTCACAAATCCCCTATAACCCAAAATAAACTAATTTTATAGTACAATAGGACAATTTTAACCTTAGATCTGTTAATCTCCAATCCAAAATTGTCCCAAGTCTT
This sequence comes from Mercurialis annua, assembly GCF_937616625.2. Lineage (NCBI taxonomy): Eukaryota > Viridiplantae > Streptophyta > Magnoliopsida > Malpighiales > Euphorbiaceae > Mercurialis > Mercurialis annua. The sequence goes on along the minus strand of NC_065570.1, from coordinate 7,839,640 downwards.
CATAATTGGTTCCGCAGCAGCTTCGTGAAAGTCCAGCGGCGTCCGGCGAAGAGAAAGTGGCTAAAGCAGCGGAGGCGGCGGGCGGCAGACTTCAGGTAATTTGCAATTGCAATTAAAAAAATGGCCAAAGAAGCAATTCAACTTAGGAAACAATGGATGAATGGCTTGACGCAAGATGAACCCAACTCCAACTCCACCTTCATTTCATCTCCATCTCGCATCGACTCACCGGAGAAGAGAACCATGAACTTGGACTGTTCATTTTACACAAACACAGCTGGGTTCGTTTTCAGCTGGGTTCCTCTGCATATGAACGGATATTTGTTTGTTTGTGACGAACTCAGCTAGTGAACACACCTCCGGCAAGGCGATGACGAGTTTGTTCGTGTTTCTCTACTACCTTTTTTGTCACCCGATGCAAAACATAAAGCTAAAGGTTATTATTGCTTCTGTAACAAAAAGAATAGTTTCCACAACTTTAATTTGAAGTAGCTTTTATGTTGCATTAAATTCAGATTTAGGGATTTCTAGTGGTGGTATGGATTGTTTATTCTCTTGAATTAATCTATTTACAGAGCATAACTCTAATTGTGCTATTTGTTTTATAATGTTTTGTGAATCTTCAGTTTAGAGCTAGGTTTATTTTTAATTATGAATTGATATGATTTCATATGTCTATAATAAGGAGGACAAAAAATAGACAAGAAGCTGAAAATTGATGATCATGCTAGAGAAAAAGATTAAACATTTATAATCTGTTATTGATTATATTTTACATGTGCTAATTATAATTAGATTCATGAGCTGGTATCATTGATTTATGTTTCTTCTATTTGTGTAGCAATTCAATTTAGTGGTTTCTCTAATGAATTTCTATTATAGTGTTTCATTTATTTATAAAGAAATAAGTTTGGATTTGTTGCCTTCTTTTTAAGGTGATAGTCATTATATATGATCATATTGTTATTCAAGTTTTTCTACTAAATTGTTATTATTTACATTGTCGCGATTAGCTCCGTTAGCAATTAAGATTTTTCATTCTTTTGATGGATAGTGGAGACATTGTGATTCTTAAATGTTTAAGATATTATAATTATATAAAAAAAAGAATTAGGTCTGCTTGGAAAACTACATGTCATAACAAGTGCATCAGATGTCATGTTTATAGACACAATGTGAAGACTTGCAGGAGTATGCCTAAGAAAAAATAGTTCAATATGTTGTATTATTTCAAGTTCACATGCGGTTTACATCAGGTTACTTTTCAGTTTTATAGATTGTCAATTACATTTTGCTTAAAAAAGTATTCAATTCTTATAATAGACTATATATCAAAATTCTCTTTATATAAAATGTCAGTTAAGATTGCAAAAAGGAGTAAGACAAATTTTATTAAAAATTAGATTAAGATAGTTCAGTTGATATAAGTTCATGTCAGGTTGATTTTCGGTTTTATAGACTGTCAAATACATTTCACTTAAAAAAGATATTCAATTTGTATATTATACTAAATTTCTAAATTCGCTCTATATAAAATGTTATTTAAGATTGTAAAGAGCAGAAATATAAATTTTATCAAAAAATTGAATTAAGATAGTTTAGTTGATATAAGTTCACATCAAGTTCATATAAGGTTGATTTTTGATTTTATAGACTGTCAAATACATTTCACTTAAAAGAAATATTCAATTTTTATATTACACTAAATCTCAAAATTCTCTCTATATAAAATGTCATTTAAGATTGTAAAGATCAGTGAGACAAATTTTATTAAAAATTGAATTAAGATAGTTCAGTTGATTTAGATTCACATCGGGTTCAATTTAGGTTGTTTTTCAGTTTTATACATTGTCAATTACATTTCACTAAAAAACAATTATTCAATTCTTATAATGACCATATCTCAAAACTCTCTTTTTATAAAATATCACATAATATTGTAAAGAACACCAAGATAAATTTTATAAAAAAAATGAATTAAGATAGTTCAGTTGATATAGGTTAACATCAGGTTCATATAAGGTTGATGTTCGGTTTTATAGACTGCCAAATATATTTCACTTAAATGAGATATTCAATTTATACATTACACTAAATCTCAAAAATTTCTCTTTTATGAAATGTCAGTTAAGATTGTAAAGAGTAACACGACAAATGTTATTTAAAATTGAATTAAAGTAGTTCATTTGATATAGGTTCACATCAGGTTGATGTTCGGTTTTATAAACTACCAAATACATTTCACTTAAAAGAGATATTCAATTTGTATATTACACTAAATCTCAAAATTTCCTCTATATGAAATGTTAGTTAAGATTGTAAAAAGTAGCAAGACAAATATTATTTAAAATTGAATTAAAGTAGTTTAATTGATATTGGTTTACATCAGGTTCACAGAAGGTTGATGTCTGGTGTTATAGACTACCAAATACATTTCAATTAAAACAGTTATTCAATTTTATAATAAAAATAAGCAACAATAAACGTAAACATAACATCATCCACTTCATACCATTTGGTATTACATAGCATTAAACCACTGTTATTGTATTTGACAACTGAGCTCTTTGAATATACAACATTCTTGTCTTTTTTTTTTCAAATAACAAAGGTAAACATTTTGAATCAGTTGATCGAACCGATTGTCTGTGGTTGTGATTCTAGTGCTCACACTATGTCCTATTTTTGCCTTCTTCGTTAGATAGTAAAATAATATATCAACATGCTGCCAACAAACAAGATGAGAAAATTAAGTTGATATAAAGTTCATATATGGTTATTATAACTCGCATATATATAATTAATAATTAAAAAATAAAACTGAAACAAGCTAAAACACATACACAGTTGCTAATTGGCTGATTAGGCTAATAAAGATGATAAAACCAGAGTTTCTTTTCAATTTCAGCAACATCAAGGCGAAGTTAAGGACACAATGAAGTATGCGCTTCGTCATAATCTTTCTTCCTAAAAACATACGCACACAAAATCGACACAACATCTTAAATCGACAAATCAATTTAGCACAAGAATTATATCAGTACTTGCAAAGCAATCTACAAAAGTCAAACATATCACATGATAAAAATAAAATAACAACATCTAAAAAACCTGAAGATATAAATTAATACTCTATTAAATTGTAGTTGTTAGTGATCTCCTAAATTTGACCAAACAAAGTCAGTAATGACACTCAAAATCAATTATTTTTGGCTATAATGAAATCTGTTTTACGAAAAAAGAGAAAACAAAAAGAAAAAAAAATCTATAATCATTCTTAATCTTTCCCAAAACTTCTATTTGAATTTCAAATTCTCTTTTACTGACCACCACATCTTTTAATCTCTTCATGACCACGGTGGTTCCTACTTCAAGAACGGCTTTATAAGATGTTCCAACACTTTACCCAATATTTCTGCGAATGCTCTAATTAATCAAGTTATAATCAAGCATGAGAGAACTTCCTATAGATCTATTAATTTTTTGAAAAGAAGAGCAAGACATGTAGCTTTTCTTTTTGACTCCGACCACCGCAGCCCGACCTCTGACCACCGTTGAACAGAAGATAAAGAACCTAATTTAAGATTGCAGCGGTGGTCAAGAACGTAGAAGAAGAGGGAAATTGGGAAACAAATTGAGTAAATGAAGTGCACAATAGTAACAGTAGTATAGGGTTAATTTAGTAACTTGTAATGGAAAGGGGTAGAGTTAAAAATAAACATTTTAAAAAGGGGGATTTTTGCTAAAAATATTATGTTGGGCTACTAACATAAAGTTTTCAAATTTTGGGTGATTTGGTGTAATTTTCTCTTGTAAAAACCCCAAGTCCTTAACTATTGGGCCGGTCAGCCATTGTTGAGCCACTAGCCCAAAATCATTATCGTCACAGAGGTAACACGTGAGCAGTTCTAATCTTGTTTGGACAACACAAGCAAAATATTTTAAACAAATCTGATTGGTCAGTTGGCGTGGTATTGCATAAAATACGCCACGTATTATTTAACGTCCTGAAGCATCTGGAAATTTCTTAAACCCGCGAAACTATTAATACATTTTCCGAACCTTCAAATCGCACGTTACGTTTAATTTCTCTGTCTCAGATCTCAAGACATGAATTCACGCACAGTTTTAATTTTCTTTGTATTATCTCTGGCCGTATTATTAACGGAGGGAGCCAAAACTACCGATCCATACAAGGTAAAGTTTCAATTTCCCAATTTTTTTGAATTTGTGATATGGTTTGGTAGTGCTGTTGATTTTGAGAAATTTGCTGAAGAATTGGCCAACTTACGCCAATTTTGAACTCTTTTGAAGTGAACTTACTAATAGACAAACTTGATGATTATTATTAAATTCTTTGGAAAGAATTAAAACAAATTTTTGGGGTATTCCTTGTGTTGTCTAAGTAATTTATGTATGTAGCACTGTAATTGTGTTTGATGATATTTAAATTTGTTTTTTCAAGTCTGTCTAATGGATGATTGTTTTTTATTTTTCAGGTTCTTGGGGTGGATAAAAGTGCAAGTCAACGAGAAATTCAGAAAGCTTTCCACAAGTAATTTTTCCCTTAGTTTCTGCTTCTATTTTCAATAAATTGACTCTGTTGTTTCTTGAACTTAATGTTACTTCCTTGTTTGAGTAATGGGTCAATTCGTTCTCTGAACTTTTGACTCAGGATTCAATAACTCTCCAGGTTAATTAAGGACAAGGTTATACATAATAACAAGTTTAGGGATCGAAATGAAACAAGTTTAGGGTCCGAACAATAAGTTATTTAACTCCAAATCACGAGTTCAGGACTGACCGGGTTGACCCTTTGTTGTTCCTTGTTTTATTACATGCTTTTCACATGTGTTATTTAAGAATTGAGAACAAATCTATTGTACTAGTTACTTGCTTTTCTACGAGCATCAACTGGTTTTGTTTTATTGATTATTTTTTCTCTGTGGTTTTAGTATTGAGTGGCTAGATGCTCCCATTGTATTATATGTTCCATATGTTCCTCGGAAAATTTGTTTTGAAGTATATGCACACAATGTTATTAATGCCTATGCCACTGGGAGAAAACAGAAAATTTCCTCATGTTTTGGCATCATGTTCTACAATTTCTTATTCTGCATCAACTAATCTTTCTGTAGGCTTTCTCTTCAATACCATCCTGACAAGAATAAAAGCAAGGGTGCTCAAGCAAAGTTTGCTGAGATAAATAATGGTATGTTCTATTCACCTGCTCACTCATGTTCTGCTATATGTTAGAATAGGGGTTTTCCTCATTTGAAAGCCTTTTTAAGTGTTCAATCTGATGACAATATGCCAAACATAATTTCTGAGTATTTCTTATCTGGTTGTGAGAGACTTCTGTCGATTTTTCATTAATCAATGACTATAATAGAAAAAAAGATGTTACACATTTTATTTCTTTTTTGGTGTTGTTGCTATTTGCTATCCCATTCTTGTTGTAATGTTATCTTCTGGTGTCTTGTTTCATCAGCGTATGAGATACTATCAGACGAAGAAAAGAGGAAAAACTATGATCTTTATGGGGATGAGAAGGGAAACCCTGGATTTGGTGCTGGTTATCCTGGTGACCAGGGTGGATATACTTCTTATAGCCAGGGGTCAAATGGGTTTAACTTCAGACCTAATGGGTGGCAGAATATGGGAGGGCAGGACGGTTCGAGCTCATATTCTTTCTCCTTTGGCGGTCCCAGTTCTCAGAATTCATTTGGTTTTGACCTGAATGATATCTTCTCAAATTTCTTTGGGGGCGATGGTGGCGGAAGTCGTTTTGGTGGCTTTGGAGGTTCTACCAAGTCCCATTCCAGCTCTTCATCTGGCTCTGGAAGCTCTCCTAAGAGCTTCAGGCCCATAAATTCTAAAACTTTTAAGAAAGAAATCGCCGACCAAGGAATGACTTGGCTTTTATTAGCATATAATCCCTCATTGAGGGGTAGCCATTCTCATGAATCAATTATACAGGAGGTTGCTGATTCATTACAAGGAGCCCTTAGGGTACTTTTGCAACTCTCACATTCTATTAATGGATTTTCTGTTTATGTTTTTCGATATTCACTATCACTCTTTTGTTTTGCAGGTAGGTAGCATAAATTGTGAAACTGAAAAGTCTTTCTGTAGCGAACTCGGCATACATCTCCGCCAAATGCCAAGGGTATTTGTGTATTCGTACAAAGCAAATGAGAAGGGCTCTTTGGTAGAGTACAATAGTGATATGGTTGCTAAGAGTTTGAAAACTTTTTGCCGAGATCATTTGCCGAGGTTTTCGAGGCGGATTGACTTGAAGAACCTTGACGGTTTCTCTGGTAGCAATGAAAAATTACCTAGAGTGTTGCTTCTTTCCACAAAAAAAGAAACGCCTGTCATATGGCGTGTACTTAGCGGCCTATATCACAAACGCTTCATCTTTAGTGATGCACAGGTATTTTATAATCTTTTAGTGAGATTAACTATTCACTTCACAGATATTATTTCACAAAGATTGTAGATAACATGGCCTGCTTAGCTTTTAGTATGCTAGAAAGTTGAATATGTTAGCTATATGTTTATCTTAAACATATCAGACGTGCTTTTTCAGATTTTGTGGAGGAAATTCTGATTATCTGTGTGCTAATAACGAATGAGATGATATGTTTTCCTCTGATTTCAAATATTTCTACTTGGAAACCAGACTGATTGATTTGTCATTGACCTCTACTAGGACCTTATTGTTTGAATGAAAGATGTTTTTTGCTTTTGTTTATTAGAAGTTTCAATTTTTGTTTCATAATATTGATCAATGTTGCTTTAGGTTCACGAAGTGACTGATCCAATGGCAAAGAAGTTGGGAATTGATGAACTTCCAGCTATAGTTGGGTGGTTATCAAATGGAGAAAGGCGCGTCTTAAAATCTGGGATTTCTGTTATAGATCTGCAATCAGCAGTTCAGGATCTTAGTGCCATACTTGATGGCTTTGAGAAAAAGAATAAGAAGACAGCATTTAATGAGGGAAGAAAGCAGGATGATTCTCTTGAGAAACAGATACCTTTGTTGACGGGCGTTAATTTTGATGCTCTATGTGGAGAAAAACGCCCCGTTTGCATTATTGGTGCTTTTAGATCATCAAAAGCAAGGGAGAAGCTAGAATCCATCTTAACTAAGGTATGTAAAGTTTTTGTAGCATGTAACAAATTTTTGTTCATTCTTTCCTGAAAATGAGATAGAATAGTTTTTCTCTTCTTGAATACGGAAATTGTTCTAATAATTCAAAAAGCAATATGGAAGGAAAATCTAAATTTGATAAGTGACTGAGTTTATTGTTTTGTGCACCACTTGTGCTTTTTAGGTATCTGAAAAACCACTATTAAGGCAACGGAATGCAGCATCAGGCTCCAGGGATTCGATTTCTTACGCTCTCTTAGATGCTAACAGGCAGCAAGCATTCTTAAATGCTCTCGATAAGTCGGGATTAAAATCATCAGATAAGTTATTATTGGCCTACAAACCCCGAAAAGGGAGGTTTGCAACGTTTACAGGTGAAATGACTGCAGAAAATGTAGAGGGATTCGTAAGCTCTGTTCTTAATGGAGACATACAATTCACCGGAACACGGCAGAAGCCAATGGTGAAATGAGATATAAGCTAAAGCTTACAATATTTTTGATCCTGGTTTGTGATAATTTGTAAATAACTATAGTGATGTGATTGAATTTGAATATATCATCATCACTTGATCTTGTGGAGAGTAGATATACACCTTCTAGCCCTTTGGACTGAAATGCTGCTCAGTTGTAATGTTGGTGCAGTTTGTAATGTTAAAGTGTAGAGGATGGGGAGAATCCCGTACCCTCTTAGAAATAGGATTTGCACCTTTTGCTTATTTTATGCCATACTTTCTCCCTGCACCGAGATAATCTAATGTTTACTTTGTACAAATTTAAAAGTTATAATTAGATTAATTATTTGTTTATTAGCTTGCACTTATATTTTTAATCTAATTATTTAGATATTTTTAATACTTATATGCCTAAAAACAACAAATGTTTTTTTTTTTTATGTGAAATCCAATTTTCAAACATTTGATAAAATATTGAAAGACCAGTTGTGTGCCCAGATTGAATAAGAAAGCCTTTTAAAACTTGTCGTTTTTTTATGTTAACCCAAAATGTAATTCTACATTAAAATGAATGTCAAATGTATGTAAAGTTAAATGGCTTAACACATCATTTGATCCCTAAACTATACACTTTTATTCTCTGAGATTCTTAAACTAATTTTATATTTTATTGGACCTCTTAATTTTATTTTTTGTTCTATTTAACCCATCAACTGCAATTTTTTTGCCGATCTGACTTTTTTCCTCCAACGTGGTAAAACCGCGTGTTTTCAACGCTTTAAAACGCGTAAAGGATAATTAAAATGCATAGATTGTTCTATTTAACCCCCGAACTACACTATTTTATTCTATTTGACCCCTGAACTTATTTTATTTTCCTATTGCATCTTCAAACTTTTAATTTTTACCCATTTAACCTTCTCGAAAATGCAATTATTTAATTTTTACCCACTTAATCTTCTAAAAAAATAAAAAATATTGAAATTTAGTCAATTAATTACATAATATAACTTCTTGTACATGTAAATATTTGTTTACATTTCAATAATGATAAATGGAGTTTGTCTGTTTTTAACGATATTATAAAATATATAAATTTACTATACTGTGATAATATTAAATAAAGACTAAGTCTTTTAAAAAATTATAATTTTTAGTATGTTTCACGAATTTTTAATTTTAAAAATTTTAATACAACAATTTTTAATTTTTTTGCAATTTTAAACCTTTCAAATTAATTCTAAATTTTTAAAAATTGTGTTAAAATTGGAAAACACGCTAAATTTCATGATTTTTAAAGCCTTAAATGATTTTTTCAAATAATATGTAAAGTACATCACTTTTTATTTTAAATTAAAAAAAATATATTTAGGCTTAATATATTTTTAAGACACCGAAAGCTTCAGTCAACACAGTCCTATCTTTTGAACCCTAAACCTTACTTTTTATTCCCTATGACCTCTAAACTATTTTAGTGTTCCATTGGACCTCTTAATTATTTTTTTTATTCTATTTAATCTCATGTCAGTAAAGCCATGTCAGCAATTTTATCCACGTCATCGCGCGTGGTGTGCACATTCCGAATGAGGGGTTAAATAGAACAGAAAAAAAAAAGTTAAGAGGTCCAAAAAAATACGAAATTAGTTTAGAGGTCACAGAGAATAAAATGGTATAATTTAGGGGTCAAATGATGTATTAAGCCAAAGTTAAATTAAGCTGAAAATATCAAATATTATTTAAAATTATAAACAATGAAAATAAAATTTTCATTAAGGTGCATATAATTACATTTGTTTGTATTCTACTATTTATTTAATAAATAAGAATCTAATTTTTATATATATTTTTAATGAATCATATAGATATTTTATGAATAAAATAAAATTTATCCCCGTTTGAGTCTAATAATTTATCGGTTTTCAACTATTTGACTCGAGAGGAACAAATTTCTTATTCAAGAAGGTAAATATGACAATAAATATAAAATCTAACTTCTTCAACAAAATTAAAAAGTGTTGTCATAATATATTTCCGGCTGATTTTAAAAAAACTGAAAATTAAATTTTTTATTAAAAATATTATTTAATAATAAAAATTAAAAAATATATATAACAATAAACTCATCGAAGATAAAAAAATTATTTTTTTTGTTAAGATTATTTAAATAAAAATTTAAATGTTTTTATAATTTAAATTAATAATATATATGAATCCCACCATATGAAATTCCGAGATCCGCCACTCTCTGGTGGAAACACTTATTTATAATTTTTTAGTAAGTTCAAACACTAATTTCTAACTTTCAACAACAAACATCAAATTGTAAAAAAAATTAGTTCAACCCACCAAAATTATTATCGGTTAAATTTAATTTGTTTTCAAGATTTAACATGATTCCCGTGTACGTGCATGAGTTCCACGTGTAATCTACCTAAGCTGTCCACTAGGAATCAGCAAAAAGCCCTCGACTGGTTTCCTGAAACCATTCCCATTCCGGTTTCGGTCAATTTTGTTTGGAATAGCTTTTGCTCATTGTTTTCTAATACTCCAGCACGCTGTCGTTTTGTTTTATCGTAATTGCACATAAAAGATCGATTATTGGCAGTAATTCAGTAGTAAAATATAAAGAAAACCGGGGCGCCTCTGAGGTTTAATTGACGGTTTTTTATATGCTTTTTCCCATTTGAGGTATAAAAGATAACCAATAATAATATGCTGATTTTACTTCTAAATATGAATCAGATAGAACTTCAAAAAATAAGTAACTAATATTGTATTTTAAAAATTAAAATTCGATTGTAAGGTACTAAAACTTAAAGTGTTTATAGTAGATTTTTCATTTTATAATTATTAAACAAATAACATGACAGATTTTTAGTACAATAAAGACAAAATTAAAAATATTTTATTGTAATATCAGAAACTAATTAATACTACAATTGTAGTACTTTTTTTTTGAAAAAAATTATATAACAAATTTTAGATTATAATGTTTTAAATTCATTTCAGATTGGGAGAGTCAAATTCACGATCTACATTCTTTATTACAATCTAAGCATAGTTTATTAATTTGTGCCATTCATTTTTATAATAATTGATGTGGATTTATTGCATTTAACCCTTTAAATTAAAAAAAAATTAAAAAAATCTTAATTCATGTACTTTTTGTAGAAATTTAAAGTAAGTATCTCAAAGAAAAAAAGATAATTATTTTTGAACTAAAATTAAGCAAATAGACAACTCATAAACGCTCGAAAAAAAAAAGCAATTACTTGCGCAGCATTTCTTCTAGTAATTTCTTTTTGAGAGGAGAGAAAATAATGGATCATCGGACAGCAACCAAACAGCAACTCAATCATACACAACAAAACCAAAACCGCCGCTTGTTTCCAATTTCTTCTTCTCCACTCCATTTCCATTTATAAACTCACACCCCCGTATAAATACTTGCTCCCATTTCTTCTCTCTTCTTCATCATCAAACCAAACCAAAACAAATCAAACCCAAAAACCAAGAAAAAAACGTTTCATTTCTCGTCTACATTTCACAGTATGGACACTAACATCGGATCTGTTGACACCTTGAAACCTGCTTCAACTGACATGTGTTCACCAGCAAACGGCACCGTTTGCACCCTCCAAACTTCCGTCTCACTCCCGTCACCTGACTCTACTCTCGGCCGTCACTTAGCTCGCCGTCTTGTTCAAGTTGGCGTCACTGATGTGTTCTCTGTGCCCGGTGACTTTAACCTTACGCTTCTTGATCATTTAATAGCTGAGGCGGGACTCAACCTTGTTGGGTGCTGTAATGAGCTTAATGCTGGATATGCTGCCGATGGCTATGCACGATCACGTGGAGTTGGTGCTTGTGTTGTGACGTTCACTGTTGGCGGTTTGAGTGTTTTGAATGCTATTGCTGGTGCTTATAGTGAGAATTTGCCTGTTATTTGTATTGTTGGGGGACCTAACTCTAATGATTATGGGACTAATAGGGTTTTGCATCATACCATTGGTTTGTCTGATTTTAGTCAGGAGTTGAGGTGTTTTCAGCCTGTTACTTGCTTTCAGGTATATACCTCTCATCTGGGTATCTTTTAGATTGTTTTTCTATTCATTTTTTTTGAAGTGGTGTTTTGATGATTGGTGATGATGGGTAGTTGGTGTTTGAATTTTGTTTAATAGGCAGTGGTGAACAATTTGGAAGATGCACATGATCTGATTGATACTGCGATATCAACTGCTTTGAAAGAAAGCAAGCCTGTTTATCTGAGTGTTAGCTGTAACTTGCCTGCTATTCCTCATCCTACTTTTAGCCGAGAGCCCGTTCCATTTTCGCTCTCTCCCAGGTAGGTTTTCGTTTCGTCTGATGATTTATGTTTAGGGGTTGATGAATTATATGGTCACAGATAAAATAATTGTTTGCTGTGATGTGATATTATTTTTGTCTCATGTAGATTGAGCAATAAATTGGGGTTGGAGGCTGCAGTAGAAGCAGCAGCAGAGTTTTTGAACAAAGCAGTGAAACCAGTGTTGGTTGCTGGGCCAAAATTGAGGGTGGCAAAGGCATGTGAAGCTTTTGTTGAGTTGGCTGATGCTTGTGGCTATGCTTCGGCGGTGATGCCGGCAGCTAAAGGACTCATGCCGGAACACCATCCTCATTTCATTGGAACTTATTGGGGTGCTGTGAGCACCGCTTTTTGTGCTGAAATTGTGGAATCTTCCGATGCTTACTTGTTTGCCGGACCCATTTTCAACGACTATAGCTCTGTTGGATATTCTCTGCTTCTCAAAAAAGAGAAGGCAGTCATTGTTCAGCCTGATCGAGTGGTGATTGCCAATGGCCCTGCGTTTGGATGTGTGCTGATGAAGGATTTTCTAAAGGCTCTCGCAAAAAGGCTCAAGCCGAATAATACTGCTCATGAGAACTACCGTAGGATTTATGTTCCTGAAGGACAGCCTTTGAAAAGTGGACCTAAAGAACCGCTGAGAGTCAATGTTCTGTTCCAGCATATACAGAAAATGCTGTCTAGTGAAACTGCTGTCATTGCTGAGACCGGAGACTCATGGTTTAACTGCCAGAAGCTCAAATTGCCTAGGGGATGCGGGTGAGTGATACAGAATCACATGTTTAATGTTAGCCCAGGCACTTGTGGTTCGTAAGTCTAACCGGAATTTAAAATTGGATTTGCAGGTATGAGTTCCAAATGCAGTATGGATCAATTGGTTGGTCAGTCGGGGCAACTCTTGGCTATGCTCAAGCTATCCCAGAGAAACGCGTGATCGCCTGTATTGGTGATGGCAGCTTTCAGGTATGACTCCAAGAATCCTGGCCTGAATTTCGCAATCTATTGTGATTCATTAATGTGATATTTAGCAATGGAACAAGTGACACTAGCTTATGATAGGCAATAAAGATTAAATTAGGGGGAAAGTCCCATTTAATTTTTAGGCTATGTGATGTAAAATTTGGAGAAATACTTGCATAGAAACTGTCCATCGTTAAACGATGTTAATAATGTGATCTAATCAATTAGAATTTTCAACCATCTAATAATCTGTTTAAAGGGTGGACACAGGCTATATAAAAGCTTTAGTAAAGTTTGTAAAATTATTTTATTTACTTGTTTGTTCCTTCCTTAATAGGTGACTGCTCAAGATGTGTCTACGATGCTGCGATGTGGACAGAAAACGATCATCTTCTTAATAAACAACGGCGGATACACCATTGAAGTCGAAATTCACGATGGTCCTTACAACGTAATTAAGAACTGGAACTACACCGGCTTGATTGATGCTATCCACAATGGTGAAGGAAAATGCTGGACAACCAAGGTGAGTTGGTGATTAAAGCATGACTGACTAGTGATTAATGCAATCAGAACACAGATCATAAGCGGCTGTGTCAATGCAGGTTCGATGCGAGGAAGAGCTAATTGAAGCAATTGAGATTGCGACAGAGTCGAAGAAAGATTGTTTGTGCTTCATTGAAGTTATAGTTCATAAGGATGATACCAGCAAAGAACTGTTGGAATGGGGCTCCAGAGTTTCTGCAGCCAATAGCCGCCCGCCGAACCCGCAGTAGACTGCAAATCTAGAATTGTTTCTAGTAGATTGAAATCATTTTGAGTTTGTGATCTTTGGTATTGTCTGCTAAATTGGTTGTATTTCTCTGACGTATGTGCAAATATTAGCTTGCTTGGTTCATAATTGTGTACTGTCCAGAAAGTTAATTAGTCAGCAAGTTATTATTTGGGAAATGGTATTTAATTTTGTTTGATTTGTTTATATACTTTTTAGTGAGTAAATTTTTTATTTTTATTTCATTAAATGTTTTTCTTTTGATAATTTGGGAGGGAGAGCGTTTATAGGAGGATTTGAATTTACAATCTAGCAGTTTGCTACTTAACATTTATACTATTTTGGTTTAACGTTTAATAGTATTTTGGTTAATTCATTAAACGTTAAAGATAATACTATCTTTAGTAATTAAAGTGTAATTAAGTTTAAAAAGAACAAAAATATTCTACGACCTAAGTCGTGGCAGTTACTTAGGTCGTCAATTTTTTTTCTACTCAAATTGGTCAATTAACCAGTTCAATATTGATTAATTAACTGGGCATCAATTTTAAAGTATAGTTTTAAACATTTTATTAATTAATCTGTATTAATCTTTGATTAATCATTTAACGAGTAAAGAAAACATAGTGTCCATTTATTTTGAATATTATTAGAGAAGTTATTTTTAATATAAATCCTTAACTACTAAATAATTATGATATTTAAATAAAGGCTTACTCGTCAAGAAAATGTCAAACCTTTATATCTTGTGTTAGTTATAGTTAAACTTTTTAAAATCACCGGATTTAGCCAATTTTACTATATTTTATTTCTTTTTAGTCATTTTTGAATCGAGCCAGATTTGTTGCCTACATATCATCCATGTCACTTCCAATTCAGCAAACTAACTGACATGATAACATCTCAAAAATGTCAAACATTTACGTCTTGTGTCAATTATAGCCAAATCTTTTAAAATCACCAGATTTAGCCAATTTTACTATATTCTGTTTCTTTTTCAGCCGTTTTTAAATCGAACTGTATTTGTTGCCTCCATGTCAAATCTAACTAAATCAAATAATAATTAATTAATAACTAAAACTCATATATATTAAAAAATTAATATTAATTTATTTCATTTAATAATTAATGGATATATAATTAATTTTTTTACTAAATAAATTAAATAAATGAAAAATCATAAAATTCAAACAGACATCCAAACTCGCCACCGCCGAGGCATGCCGTCTCCGAAACCCGTTGTCATTGAGACCAACCGTTGGAGTAGGAGTTGCTGCTTCTCTTCTCAAAAGGAGCAGATCAGAGCAGATTTGCTCCTCCTTCGGCGGTTGGTCTGGGAGGCGGCGGGTTTCGAGATAATTAAGGTTTATTTTAATAAAATATATTTTTAAAGGCAGAAGGTACAAAAGAGCTCTTGAGTTTTTTTTCAAAAGTACAAATCAGCCCTTTTACTTTATCTGGGCACAATTAAGTCTCCGTGTTTTTAAAATTGAATAATTAAACTCTTATTATTTTAAAATCTAACAAATAAACCCTTTTAGTTTACTTTTGGGACACTTACCCCCTCAAATTTTTGGTAAATATTTTAAATACTAAAATTATTTTTGAACTTTTTTCCTATATGATTATGAGAGACATGTCAGCCATTAACGAGTGTTGCTAATGATTTTTTTATGAAAGGGGTTATTTGTTCTATTTGAAAACAAAGAAGGCTTAGTTATACCAAAAAAAGTAAAAGGGATAATTTGTACTTTTGTAAAAACTACGAGATTTTTTTGTACCTTTTGCCATTTTAAAATTAATTTTAAGGAATTTATTAGTTAAATTTAGTTTTAATTATATTTTATATAAGTTTTTTAGTTAATTAAAAAATATTAAGTATTTTTAATATAAAAAATATTAAATTTTTACGATGTCCGTTCGAATTTTATAATTTTTTGTTTATTTAATTTATTTAATAAAAATTAGATATATATCCATTAGTTATTAAGCGAAATAAATTAATATTAATTTTTTAATATATATGAATTTTAGTAATTAATTAATTATTATTTGATTTAGTTGGATTTGTTTGTTTGGTTTAATATTTGATTTGGTTAATTTGGGTTAGTGGTTTGCGATGTTTCCATGTCAGCTAATTTGTTGAGTTGTAAGTGACATGAAGGCAACAAATACAGTTCGATTTAAAAATTGCTGAAAAAGAAATAAAATATAGCAAAATTTGTAAATTTAATGGTTTAAAAAGATTTGATTATGACTGACACAAGACGTAAAAATTTGGTATTTTTAGAATGTTACCATGTCAGCTAGTTTGCTGAGTTGGAAATGACATGGATGACATGTAGGCAACAAATCCGGTTCGATTCAAAAATGGCTGAAAAAAAAAACAAAATAAAATAGAATTGGCTAAATCTGGTGATTTTGAAAAGTTTAGCTATAGCTGACACAAGATGTAAATGTTTGACATTTTTTTGGTGATTAACCCTTAAACAAATCATTTACTATCATTATTTATGAATTTTTTTTTAACTTTAGTCTACTAAACTTATGTCCAATTTAAATAGTATGAACATTTTATTTAATTAATATTTTTTATTTTTAAAATGTGTTGAAAGTTTAGAATTTGGAACATAAATTTCATTTTTAATATGATATTTTTAAAATAATATGTTCTGCGTATCTGTCCAAGTGTTTCGCTTGTCGATGTACGTATATGTGTAAAAATATTATCAAACCAAACCTAAGTCATCAATTTGAATGTGACGGTCTTTGATATTCCTTTCCCTTCTATGTCTTTATTGTGAATGGGACCTGCCCCTTACTGAGTTGAAGAAAAATTGACATAGTATTAAATAAAGACATGAACGTTTCAGAAAATTCAAAGAGGACAAGTGTTACAAATATGTGATGGCCATGGGTATATATTACGTATTATTGCAAATAGATTTAGGCGTCTATCAAATTATTCATCGGTGAGTTCTGTTTTAGAGTGTTTTATTTTTTCATATAAAGGTTGTGCCACATTATTTTTATAATAAATCTATAAATAAAAAAAATACTAGCGGTAGGTAAAGAAGAAGGAACAGACTACAGAGAAAGAAACAGGAACAAGAACAACATTTATAGTAATATGGCGACCCAGCCACAACAACAACAGCAAGAGCGGAACAATACCAGCCAATGTAGACAACATAACTCACATGGGAAGCATGATAGTGGCTATCTTTGTTAGGAGCACGTGGAATTTGCTTTGGGAAGAATGAATGACATACCATAGACCTTAAAGGTTGCGTAGGGTGTGAGACGAGAAAAAAATTGTCCTTCTAATGTCTTAAAAACTCGGGTATATAATCAAAAAGTTTTTGGCTAGATGAGAAGGCGACAGTGAAATAAGTGCTTTCGTTTCACTGGAAAGAATTATTGAACCAATAATATAGATGCTGCATAGTCAAAGTTTGTCTACAAGCCAAATGGAGAGTCGGCAATTAAACAATGGTATAGATGGAATTAGACTAATAATTAACCATGACACTCCAATTTAGGGGGTCCTATCACAAAACCTTTTAAACTTTCAAAAGTATCACTAAATCCCTTAAATTTTATCAAATGGGCCAGCAAACTCCTTTTGCATCAAAACAGCCCAAAAAACCGTTCGTACCTAAAAATGACCAAAATATCCCTAAAATTATATATATAAAAAAATCAAACCAACCCCACCCACCCAAATCTAAATTCACACACCAAACCAACCAAATCAACCTTAAAATCACTCAACCAACCAAATCAAACTTAAAATACTCACTCAAATCACATATTAGCAGAGGTAACTGGACCAACTGCTCTGATACCAACTTTGTCACGACCCAAATTATTGAGCCGAGACCGGCGCTAGGGAATGGGAGTGGTAGCTCCGAAACCCGTAGCAAGCCTAAAACCACTCTAACTTTTTCGCGGAAACGCAAACACAACTATCCTATAAACATGTAATAAGAAGACACGTTTACAATCATAACGTACATCATATATATCACATCATCGATACAACCATAGTGGGCATCTCACTTCCGTAACTTGTACGTACTAGCCCGTCTATCGATCAATACAAAACTGACAACGAAAAGACGTCACATCAAACAAACATTAAATATGTACACAACCTATAAGACCTGACTATTCTATGTTAAGACTCGTCATACGTATACTACTGCAGCACCAAGGGGACTCGTACTCAGCACACCAAAGACGGTCTGTCTGATCCGACTCTAAACACCTGAAAACATCAATGTGAGGGGTCAGTATTTGGGGAAATACTGAGTGAGATAACACATTACTAAGGTATTATAGAAAATAACATCGCATTTAAAACAAAACACATATATACAAACATATTATACTTCGAGCATTTGATCCGATCGAAACCCTAATACCTTAGTATGCATAATGAACATTATCACAACATCTAACGATCGATCGATATGAGTCCGGGATAGTTCAACCAGCCGACTCGCAGATACAGGCCCCGGGATAGTTCAACCAGATAGGCTCTGTATCGCATGCACAAACAAGTATGATATACGACCCATGAAATCTCTATCTATGACTTACCCGGACGCTGGTGATCACACAGCCTATTGACACCCAATAGGTAGCTTGTTTCCCCCGGATCATATACTAGTTTTCACAATCTATATATGTTCGATAATACGATGTACAAATTCATTTCTATCGATAAAATACTATAGCATGCGATGTAGTTTAATATTATATTTATAATATAAAAACTATCTATTGCGTAATAATACTCGAAGTAAAGTTTAACTCACAACGATCGCTATTCCTTATATCCAAACGTAAGCTCCACACGTCATTCACTCTTTTAACTATTCCAGCTCGTCGATCTCGTACCTCGTCGATGTATCCACTTCCTATTCAAATCATATGTACGTTTAATCCATCATCGTAAACTTAATACTAAAACTCTAAGTTATAAACTTAGTTCGATATGATCGTATTCCCGATACGACTCTTGACTTCGATAATATTTTAATCCAATTTTCTCGAAAATATCAAATCTCTAGATCAAATAGACGTCATACACTCGTGAATATGAGCCGGGGTACACGGGCTTGCCCCGAGGTGGGTTCACGATCGTGCAACCAAGTGCACGTTCGTGCACCTCAGGGGTACACGTTCGTGTACTTCTAGTACACGTTCGTGCACCATGAAAAGTGCACGTTCGTGTACTTTAGGTACACGATCGTGTACCTTGCTAGGTGCACGTTCGTGTACTTTCAGTACACGTTCGTGCACCCGTGGTACACGGTCGTGCACCACGTGCACAGCTCCTCGGAAGTTGATTTCCGGGGTTTTATCACCATTCCGACATGCTTCACACATCCATACTCAAAACCCATATCTCGGTTTCTTCAAAAACGTCATAATAACTTCAAAAACGTCAAATTCGAATCCAAAATCGTTAAAACGATAAAACCGCTCGAAACCTTAAACCAAAACGTCAAGCTTACCTCGATTTGAAGCTTAGCGATGATAGAGAATCGAATTCTGAACGAATCGATATAAAGAACTCGCGATTTGGGCGAGAAACGGCGAAACGGCGGCGGAACGTAATCGTTCGCCCTTTCCTTTCTCTCTTCCTCTTCTGCTCTCTGGAATCATCTGATTCCTTCCTTTCCTTAACATATAAGTTGGCTAATTAGCCACTTTAATCCTTCAATTCTTTAACTTAAACCATTTCTCTTTTAAACTTTCTAATTTTAACCGAACGGTTAATTACTCACTTAAACTCGAATATCTACGTATTATTTATATCCAAATAAATAATACTACTCCAAATATAACTATTCTCGTCGATAATCTTCCGATTGCTATTCTCGAGGCTAAATTGGCTAATTTGCACTTTGGTCCTTGAATTCTTCAAAATTGACAATTTAGCCCAAAATGAATCCGCGTCCAAATTTTAAAAGGTCTCCGATTGACCTGAAACTTTTACCACCAATACTATAAAACATTTCGCGGACCTTGGCGAAATAATTCCATTTTCGGACTTAACTGGTTAAATTACCACTTTAGTCCCTGAACTCTAGTTTGTAACTTTTCTTGATATTTTTCCTTATTTTCTTATTCTAATCCTCAAACATATACGTCTTACTCCATATTATCCTTTTCTTTAATATCCAATATCTTTATCTCTGCAACTCCGGTCCTTCTCTGCCGGACACGTTGCACTAAACGGCACCTGAACTTACAGGGTATTACATTCTTCCCCCCTTATAAAAATTCGTCCTCGAATTTTCATACAACCTTTTTACTTATCTTAAACCCTTGACCTTTTTCATTTGTTCCTTGTTTAACATTCAATACTATATACTTTGTATTCCATCACACGCTTTCTTGACTCGTCGCTCCTATCCTTGTACATCTATCGCCCATATCCTTATTAAATCCGACGTCTTTCTAATATCACACAATATCCACCTCATCTTATCATAAGGGCAATCTTCTATCTTCAAAGCATAAACTATAAATCGATTCCTATACTCAACTATCCTCTTTTCATACTCCTATCATACAATATGAACGTCCTAGTTCACCATCCAATCATTTTCATTCCGCTATTCACGTACATCTATCATTTACTTCTCTTATACAAACTTCATCCTTCATATCCACTTCTTCTCTTATATCCTTGTTTAAGATCTTTGACATCCCGTCAAAGAAATACTTACTTTCTAACACATCACTAATCAGGTACATATCACTGTCCAACGTATTCACGATCTTAACTATATACTAGCTCGTTAACTCGAAACTAAGTTCATATCCTAGAAGCATAACGTCTATATTTTCGCAACGATACGTATTCATTCGCTTCTTGGTCTTGATCGCAGCTGGCTCGCGAGCACTTCACTTCCGTCACAGAGTTCTGGTCTAGGTATACTTACATGAAAACAAAACTCTTTCAAAACTCTTTCGATAAAACGATTCATTTTGAACTTTAAATCAAATTTCATTTTCATTTTAACAAAATTGTGCACTAGGGTGATGACGTCTCTCATCCCCAAAGAGTTGCCACATCTCACCTTTTCGTCCGAACATAATGCATATGATGCATGTCCTATTGATGTATGTACAGATATATGTAGTGATGCATTTCTATCAATGTCGTGGCACCTATCGATGACTATCGCGGGTCTAGGCACAATTATGTTTTCCAAATTGTTTAAACAAACAACTTTCAAAAAGTTTTAAACTTCAAGTTTTGTAAGTTCTCTAGACATTTAAACTCTGTTCACGATAAGTTCTTCCACTTTTGTAACTTCATACTTTTTCTTTATGCACATCTTAACCCTTCGATCGATTTCGATAATTCGATTTCGATACCATCTATACGTCATATACGTATTTCGCAAAGAAACAAACAAAGGTTTCACAATCCATCGATCATACTTGTCATAATGAAACAAACAAGAATTTCACAATCCATCGATCATACTTATCATAATGAAACCTACAAGAATTCACAATCAATCAATTCGATCACAAAACAAATAATACAAACGACTTGGATCAGACATGGCTCAATTCTATAGCTGCAGTAGTTCCTAACTTAGTCTAATGACATAATACCTAGGAACAAGCAAACATCAATCACAGACTCGCAGTGGTATCATGGACCAACTGCACTCAAATCACATATTAGCAGAGGTAACTGGACCAACTGCTCTGATACCAACTTTGTCACGACCCAAATTATTGAGCCGAGACCGGCGCTAGGGAATGGGAGTGGTAGCTCCGAAACCCGTAGCAAGCCTAAAACCACTCTAACTTTTTCGCGGAAACGCAAACACAACTATCCTATAAACATGTAATAAGAAGACACGTTTACAATCATAACGTACATCATATATATCACATCATCGATACAACCATAGTGGGCATCTCACTTCCGTAACTTGTACGTACTAGCCCGTCTATCGATCAATACAAAACTGACAACGAAAAGACGTCACATCAAACAAACATTAAATATGTACACAACCTATAAGACCTGACTATTCTATGTTAAGACTCGTCATACGTATACTACTGCAGCACCAAGGGGACTCGTACTCAGCACACCAAAGACGGTCTGTCTGATCCGACTCTAAACACCTGAAAACATCAATGTGAGGGGTCAGTATTTGGGGAAATACTGAGTGAGATAACACATTACTAAGGTATTATAGAAAATAACATCGCATTTAAAACAAAACACATATATACAAACATATTATACTTCGAGCATTTGATCCGATCGAAACCCTAATACCTTAGTATGCATAATGAACATTATCACAACATCTAACGATCGATCGATATGAGTCCGGGATAGTTCAACCAGCCGACTCGCAGATACAGGCCCCGGGATAGTTCAACCAGATAGGCTCTGTATCGCATGCACAAACAAGTATGATATACGACCCATGAAATCTCTATCTATGACTTACCCGGACGCTGGTGATCACACAGCCTATTGACACCCAATAGGTAGCTTGTTTCCCCCGGATCATATACTAGTTTTCACAATCTATATATGTTCGATAATACGATGTACAAATTCATTTCTATCGATAAAATACTATAGCATGCGATGTAGTTTAATATTATATTTATAATATAAAAACTATCTATTGCGTAATAATACTCGAAGTAAAGTTTAACTCACAACGATCGCTATTCCTTATATCCAAACGTAAGCTCCACACGTCATTCACTCTTTTAACTATTCCAGCTCGTCGATCTCGTACCTCGTCGATGTATCCACTTCCTATTCAAATCATATGTACGTTTAATCCATCATCGTAAACTTAATACTAAAACTCTAAGTTATAAACTTAGTTCGATATGATCGTATTCCCGATACGACTCTTGACTTCGATAATATTTTAATCCAATTTTCTCGAAAATATCAAATCTCTAGATCAAATAGACGTCATACACTCGTGAATATGAGCCGGGGTACACGGGCTTGCCCCGAGGTGGGTTCACGATCGTGCAACCAAGTGCACGTTCGTGCACCTCAGGGGTACACGTTCGTGTACTTCTAGTACACGTTCGTGCACCATGAAAAGTGCACGTTCGTGTACTTTAGGTACACGATCGTGTACCTTGCTAGGTGCACGTTCGTGTACTTTCAGTACACGTTCGTGCACCCGTGGTACACGGTCGTGCACCACGTGCACAGCTCCTCGGAAGTTGATTTCCGGGGTTTTATCACCATTCCGACATGCTTCACACATCCATACTCAAAACCCATATCTCGGTTTCTTCAAAAACGTCATAATAACTTCAAAAACGTCAAATTCGAATCCAAAATCGTTAAAACGATAAAACCGCTCGAAACCTTAAACCAAAACGTCAAGCTTACCTCGATTTGAAGCTTAGCGATGATAGAGAATCGAATTCTGAACGAATCGATATAAAGAACTCGCGATTTGGGCGAGAAACGGCGAAACGGCGGCGGAACGTAATCGTTCGCCCTTTCCTTTCTCTCTTCCTCTTCTGCTCTCTGGAATCATCTGATTCCTTCCTTTCCTTAACATATAAGTTGGCTAATTAGCCACTTTAATCCTTCAATTCTTTAACTTAAACCATTTCTCTTTTAAACTTTCTAATTTTAACCGAACGGTTAATTACTCACTTAAACTCGAATATCTACGTATTATTTATATCCAAATAAATAATACTACTCCAAATATAACTATTCTCGTCGATAATCTTCCGATTGCTATTCTCGAGGCTAAATTGGCTAATTTGCACTTTGGTCCTTGAATTCTTCAAAATTGACAATTTAGCCCAAAATGAATCCGCGTCCAAATTTTAAAAGGTCTCCGATTGACCTGAAACTTTTACCACCAATACTATAAAACATTTCGCGGACCTTGGCGAAATAATTCCATTTTCGGACTTAACTGGTTAAATTACCACTTTAGTCCCTGAACTCTAGTTTGTAACTTTTCTTGATATTTTTCCTTATTTTCTTATTCTAATCCTCAAACATATACGTCTTACTCCATATTATCCTTTTCTTTAATATCCAATATCTTTATCTCTGCAACTCCGGTCCTTCTCTGCCGGACACGTTGCACTAAACGGCACCTGAACTTACAGGGTATTACAATAATTTCATTTAGTTAGGTGGAAAAAGTAATTTATGTTTGAATTGGATGGTTGGCTTATGTTTAATTTGATTGGCTGGTTGGGATAGTGTGTTTAGGTTTGATTAGATGGGGTTAGTTTGACTTTTATGACTTTAGGAGTATTTTGGTCATTTTTAGGTAGGGACGGTTTGTTGGGACGGTTTTGGAATAAAAAAGGTTTATTGGCCTATTAAGTAAAATCTAGAGAATTTAGTGATGCTATTGAAAGTTTGGTGGGTTTTGTGCCCTAAATTAGAGTGTCATGGTTTAGCCATGGAATTAGGATGCAGATGAAAAATGGTTGGCCCTCATACATTATAAAAAGATAAAAAAAAAGGATGAAGAGAAAAGCGAAAATTCTCTAAAAGGTGCTCTTCAAAAACAAAAGAGCTATTAGGAGGGGAGAAGAGTTAGCATGGCTACCGGTACCAGTTAAGTTAAGAGGAAAATCATATGGAGAACTATATGACTCGCGAAATGTTACTACATTGGCTGGAGAAAATGAGTTCAGAAAATTCATCTTGAGGGTCTTACCTGCTTTAGGCAAACCTTCTGCTCTTGGAAAATCACGAACAATAAAAAAAACTAAAGAAAAAGGAGAAGGATGATAGAGGTAACACTCCACAAAAAAATGACAACAAAAAGAACAAAAGAAATGAAAGCAATAAAAATAAATCTTATAATCAAATGTTTAAAATAGGAAAGGGAATTGAAACGACAGCAATAACCCAAAAGATGCTAAATGCAAAGGGTGTAGAAAAAGAACAGGAGAAAGAGTAATCGCCCAAATTTGAAGAACATTTAAATACCTCTAAATGCAAAATGGAGTCGCATCGGATGTAACTGAGACATTAATGTCTAACCGACACAGACCTCTTAGAGGGATTCATGATGGAACGTCATATAAAATGACACATCACTCTGAAACAATGACCTAGCTGAGTGGCCTAAAAAAAGGATAACAAGATCACTTCGCACCTGTACATTTTATCTGGACTCTTTTTATTATCTTTTTTTTATCGTCAAAGAGAAATTATATTGAATTCTCAAAAGCCAAAGATATATTTTTGGTAATACAATGTCGAATGGGATTAGGAACATCCTCCATAATCACCATATCCTCAGTAGTAGATAAAACCCACTTAGCTAAATAGTGAGCCGCTTTGTTAAAATCACGCGGAATTTAATCAAAGCTAATGCTAATAAAGCTCATAATCATACTAAGAATGTCACCAATAACTAATCCTTGGTGAGTTGGGTCTGTCCTGCATTGTTGGATCATTTGAATGACCTGTAAAGAATCACTCTCATCAGCAACTCGAGAAAAGCCACAGTCCACAGCAACATGCAGGCCATGCAAAATAGCCAAACTTTCCCTAATGGCCACAGACTGAACACCGACCATCGTTTTGCCCACTGAAACTAAAACTTCGCCATCTCCATCCCTAAATACCACTCCCAAGCCTGCTGAACCATTTTCTGAAGACACTGCCAAATCAGAATTCATCTTAACTACCCCAGGAGCAGGAGCTTTCCAACTAGAACGAGCATTGTGGGCATCTGTTATTACCTCCTCACAACGTTCCTTATCAATAATATTGTCCTTGCATCTATTCAAAAGAGACTCCACTGTATCGTCTTTTCCTTCATAGATTAGGATATTACGAGAGTACCATAGTTGCCACAAGATGGTGACAAAATAAGCAAAATCTGTCTTATTTAGCAGCTTCATCATTCTTTCAACCCAGACGTTGACATTGGGAGCTGCTATATCTTCAACACGAAGACCCAGCTGTGAACAAAGCCAAATCCCTCTCGCCCAAGCATATTCCTTCAACACATGAAGAATCGATTCACCATCTCCCCTTCACCTAGGGCAGCTAACGTCTACTTCAACTCCTCTATCCTTCAACACCTGGTAGCACGGAAGCATATTCTTTAGCACTCTCCATAAGAAGTGTTTCACCTTAGGAATGGACTAAATCTTCCACACCTTACTCCAAATATCTGAGATGGAATAAGCTGACCCACCACTTGTTCTGTCATGGAACTTCAGAAGTTGGCAAACATGATATCCCGATTTTACTGAATACAGTCCATTCTTGGTATACTTCCAAAACATCTTATCTGGGAAGATCTTGCACTAAGGACCATTTTCAGAATCGTTTCAGTTTCAAATGGAAGGAAAGAAGTTTCTACGATCCCAACTGTGAGAAGCTGGGTTTATAAGGCAGCTGACAGTGGCATCCATCGGCAGATTTTTGACAAGCAACAATTTCTCTAACTTGCGACATTTGTGTCACGATCCAAATTTTAAAAGGTCTCTGATTGACCCGAAACTTTTACCACAGATATTATAAAACATTTCGCGGACCTTGGCGAAATAATTTTCATTACGGGATTTATATTTTATTTTATATTAATTTTCTATCCTTATCCTCAAATCCCGCTAATACGCTTAACGAAAATTAGTCTAAATTCCCAATAAAATTAAATTAATTCCATATTGATTTAATTTATCGGAATTTACGACACGTAGCACAATTAATATTTGGGGTATTACAATTTATAAAGTTACATTAAAATAAAAATATTTGCAAAATTTAACCTCCAAACTAAATATTTTTAGTCATTAACAAAAATTTCGAATCTTTATTTTTTTACACTGCAGTTTCAAATGGTTTCTAAAAAACACAATTAGAAATAGTATAGACTATTTTTAATGGAGTTTCAAACGATCTAAAAAGTACAATTTATTGCAAAAACGGTTTATAAGAGGGTTTCAAAGATTTCAAACCTATTCTAAAAAAATAATTCGGAACAGTTTTAAAAAACCGCTTCTAATATAGTTTCAAAGTACATTTTAAAAACCGTTTATAAATCAATTTCAAAACAAAAAAAAGCAAAATATTTTTATAAATTTTCAGAGTGAAGAACTAATTTCTTTTTTAAAAAATAAAAAAATAAATTTTTAAATCCAGAGTATTTTTAAAAGTTATTTTCAAAAAAGAGTATTCTCGACAAATACTCTCTAACTTAAAAATCGTAATGGACCTTGAGTCTAAAAACCCAAGTTCATTTGCTAATCCATTTGCAGATTCGCCACTCGGGTCCTAGACCAACGACACTTCGAGAAGATATTCTTAGGTAGACTTAGTCTATCACGTCATCTGTGAACTAACCTATCATATTATGACACGTCACTAAAATAGTGGCACTATCGTAATTTTTTTATTACTCTTTTACACTTTTGAATAGTAATAATACGATAGTGTTATTATTTTAATGACGTGTTATAATGTGATAGGTTTAGTTCATAAATAATGTAATGAATCGAGTTTACCTAAAAATTTCTCCACTTTGAGATACTCAAAACACCTTTGATGCTTAGAGATCCATCAGTAATTTTTTTTAAAGAATATTTAAAAATTAAATGTTGGAATGCAAATAGTAATTCTATTAAGAAACGGCCAATTATTTTTCATGAATGCCAAAATTAAAATGAGACTTAAATAGCAATTTGCCCCTTCAACTTGTAAGCAATGGAGTATTAACACATAAATTAATTTTGTGGACAAATTAGTCATGAACTTTTTAATTATGAGCAATTAGCCCAATTTTAAAAAATTATCTTAAAATTTGATGGGGCAAATTGCCAATGAGGGACAAATAATTTACAAATTTAGAGGCAAATTACAAAATAGGACTTATTACTTATAATATACAAGTTTATGACTATAAGACGAGGGGGCAAATTGTTACTTAAGTCATTAAAAAAGCAATTACTTGCGCAACATTTTTTCTAGTAATTTGTTTTTCTTTTTTGCATGAGAGAAAATGATGGATCATCGGACAACCAAACAGCAACTGAATCCTACAGAACATAAACACACACACATCACTATAAATACTTACTTCCCATTTCCTCTCTGTTCCTCATCATCAAACCGTTTCTTTTCTTGTCTACATTTTACAGTATGCACACAAATATTGGATCTCTTGACACCTCGAACCCCACTTTCAGTGACATGTGCTCATCATCAATCATCAGCTCACCTGACTCCACTCTCGCCCGTCACTTAGCTCGTCGTCTTGTTCAAATTGGTGTCACTGATGTTTTTTCCGTTCCTGGTGACTTTAACCTTACGCTTCTTGATCATTTAACAGCTGAGCCTGGACTCAACCTTGTTAGGTGCTGTAACGAGCTCAATGCCGGATATGCTGCCGATGGTTATGCGCGATCTCGTGGAGTTGGTGCTTGTGTTGTTACGTTCACTGTTGGCGGTTTAAGTGTTTTGAATGCTATCGCCGGTGCTTATGGTGAAAACTTACCTGTTATTTGTATTGTCGGTGGCCCTAACTCTAATGATTATAATAAGAGTTTGCATCATGCCATTGGTTTGCCTGATTTTAGTCAGGAGTTGAGGTGTTTTCACTCTTTTCAGCCTCTTACTTGCTTTCAGGTATATAATTCTCATCTGGGTAGCTTTTACTCCCGGTATTTGTTATTATTTAAGGGTTTTAATTGGTGTTTGAATTGTTATACTAGGCAGTGGTGAACAATTTGGAAGATGCGCATGATCTGATTGATACTGCAATAACAACTGCTTTGAGAGAAAGCAAGCCTGCTTATATTAGTGTTAGCTGTAACTTGCCTGCTATTCCTCATCCTACTTTTGGCCGAGAGCCGGTTCCGTTTTCGCTCTCTCCCAGGTAGGTTTTTCTTTTAGTTGATGATTTGTGTTTAGGGGTTGATGTATTATATGGTTCATAGATAGTTTATTGTGGATGATGGCATATTAGTAATATGAAATTGTTTTTTCTCATGCAGATTCAGCAATGAAACGGGTTTGGAGGCTGCAGTAAAAGCAGCAGCAGAGTTTTTGAACAAAGCAGCGAAACCAGTGTTGGTTGCTGGGCCGAAACTGCGGGTTGCAAAAGCATGTGAAGCTTTTTCTGAGTTAGCTGATGCTTGTGGCTACGCTTGGGCCGTGATGCCGTCAGCTAAAGGACTCGTGCCGGAGCACCATCCTCATTTCATTGGAACTTACAGGGGTGCCATGAGCACTGCTTTCTGTGCTGAAATTGTGGAATCTTCCGATGCTTACTTGTTTGCCGGACCTATTTTCAATGACTATAGCTCTGCTGGATATTCTCTCCTTCTTAAAAGAGAGAAGGCCATCATTGTTCAGCCTGATCGAGTGGTGATTGCCTACGGCCCTGCATTTGGATGTGTTCTGATGAAGGATTTTCTTAAGGCTCTTGCGAAAAGGCTCAAGCCGAATAATACTGCTCATGAGAATTATCGTAGCATTTATGTTCCTGAAGGCCAGCCTTTGAAAAGTGAACCTAAAGAACCATTGAGAGTCAATGTTCTGTTCCAGCATGTACAGAAAATGCTGTCTAGTGAAACTGCTGTCATTGCTGAGACCGAAGACTCATGGTTTAACTGCCAGAAGCTCAAATTGCCTAGGGGATGCGGGTAAGCTATGAAGAATCTCATGTTTTATTTTAGCCTATGCACTTCTATTTTAGCATATGAAATTGAATTTGCAGATATGAGTTCCAAATGCAGCATGGATTAATTGGTTGGTCAGTCGGGGCAACTCTTGGCTACGCTCGAGCTGTGCCAGAGAAACGCGTGATCGCCTGTATTGGTGATGGTAGCTTTCAGGTACAAATCCAAGAAGATTGCGACGAACTCCTGAATTTCATAATCTATTTTGATTTCTCAAATGAAACGTTCTATTCAATTATGAGTTATGTGATGTAAAATGTGTGAAACATTTGATTTACAATTATTTGTTACTTCCGTGATGAATGCATAATAGGTGACTGCACAAGATGTGTCGACAATGCTGCAATGTGGGCAGAAAACGATCATCTTCTTGATAAACAATGGGGGATACACCATCGAATTCGAGAATCACGATGGTCCTTACAATGTGATCAAGAACTGGAACTACACCGGCTTGGTTGATGCTATCCACAATGGTGAAGGCAAATGCTGGACAACCAAGGTGAGTTAGTGATTAAAGCATGGCTGACTAGTGTAATGCAATCAGAACACGGATCATAAGCGGCTGTATCAATGCAGGTTCGATTCGAGGAAGAGCTAATCGAAGCAATTGAGAATGCGACAGAGTCGAAGAAAGATTGTTTGTGCTTCATTGAAGTTGTAGTTCATAAGGATGATACCAGCAAAGAACTGTTGGAATGAGGCTCCAGAGTCTCCGCTGCCAATAGCGGCCCGCCGAATCCTCAGTAGACTGCATATCTAAAACTGTTTCCAGTAGGTTGAAGTCATTTTGAGTTTGTGATCTTTGTACCAATTTGCCTAAAAAAGAAAATGAAAGTTGTTGTAATCACTAAGTTTTAAAATTAGTTTTGTATTTATAAATTAAGATAAAGTTCGTGTATTAATTTGTAATAAAAACAAATTTTAGAATAAAAAAGTTAAAATACTAACTTTTTTTTTGTCGAGGTGAAAATTACATTTATTTTTAAAAATGAAGTATTTTTATTGATTTCTCTAAAATATATACACATATTTTCTGACAAACAAAAAGATCAAAGAAAATAAGTAAGTTTAAGTCAGAATGGAAATGCTGTTTTTGTTTCATCTATATTAAAGTGGATACATCATTTATTTTTAGTCCTGCAAGTTGAGCCTTCATTTGCTGGGGTGATTATTTGGAACATCTGTTTGTTTTGGTACTTTACTTCCAGACTTTTAATAGAAATGACATTCTTACATAGATAAATAAACATACAATGTTACAAAAGCATTTCTGATTTAATTAATAATTTAACATAGAAATAAGAGAATAAAAGTTCTATCAAAAAAATTAATAAAAAATTTAAAATTTTCATTTGTTAATTTAAGTTATTTTTTGTTTTCAAGTAAAGTAAATTAGACTTAATCTGCACTATCAAACTAATTTATAAATATTAAAAACTGAAAAAATTAAATTAAATAATAAATAATAAATTGAATTAACAAGCACTCAATTTTTTATGCTTCCCTGAATCTAATCACATTTTCTCCTTGCAATATGCACAATGATAAATCATTCTCTTTAATATCTCTCAATGAGAGAAGGCAAATTGAAAAGCAAACTTTCACAACAACAGATCATCCTAACTCCTAACCTAATGCTCCAGAATTCATTACATTAGAGACAAACTCAATACAAAAGAAGAAATTATATACAACAAAATTTTGGTATAGCAGAAGCACAATTCTTAAACCCTATAAATCACTCATACTACAGTCTTGCTGAAACACTAGACGCTCCTTTTCAAGTAGCGAGGAAGGGAAAGGAGCTCGGCAATTGGTAATATGTAATTTGAGCTTGGGTATGTTAGGGTGTGCACTTCTACATCTGTTACAACGCAACTCCATTGACATGTAGCTCTTATCATCTTTTAGATTTGCTTTACCATGGTTCTTAATTTCTTCAATTACATCAACCGAATCTCTGAAAAAGGCGGTGTTGAAAGAGTTCCAATGTTTCTTGTTCTTAAGGTGGTCTGAATTGAAATCCTGGCTGATTACATGCAAGTGAAGCTGTCGCATGGAGGGAGCCTGCAATTTGAGACAATTCAAAATGTATTTGATATCAGCTATATCAGCAATCGCTAAACCAAACAGGGATTGCTGAACCAAACAGACCCTTACGGTCATCCATAACTCAACATAGAAAACATATTTAAAATGACAAAATGAAAATTCAGTATAGCATACCGAGTGATATCCAAGGCGAAAAATCATTGATGAGTCCTCTTGCAAGAATTTTCTAGCCCATTTCACGCCCACATCATGCATTGTCGTTAATAATTCAATGTGTTCTTGACGAACATCAGCAAGGCTATCCAGACCTGGATATCGTGCCACGACTAAGAGATGCTTTTGTGCCTGTAAAATGTATGCAACTAAAGGAATCATTATGCAGAGACAGAAACGGAAAATAAAAGGATCATGCTTGAGGTTTACCTTAGGATAGAGATCATTTAATACAACATATTCATCGGATATCTCTAGCAACTCGGTCTTATGCCTCTCCGGATGCAAGGACATGTTGTAAAGAGCTTGAGCCCACGAGTTCCAGCTCTTCGAAGCGCTTCCATCAATCTTACTATTTTCTCCTCCATTTGCCTTCACAACTTTAGATTCATTCTGAGTTCCTTTAAATTTTTTGCTTCTCTCAGATACACAATCATCATCTCTCTTAATCTTTTGATCACTATTTGTCAAAACATTTCTAACGATACTGCGGGACGCATTTTGCACCGACGGCTCTGATACTAAGTTTTTACTACTTGCTGGTATCTTTTCTTGGTTCTGCAATATAGATATAAAACCATCAAAAAGAGATGTGTAAGCATCGCTGAGAATTTTGCAGCCCTTAGCATAGTCCCCATCAAGGCAATTAGGTCTTTGTCGGTTCATATTTGGGCCAAGAACATGTATGATGTGGGATACTCCTTCCCGGTTATACAAGGGAGAAGTAAAAGGAAGGGGAACAACCAAAGCATGCCCAGGAAGAAGGGTTGTTGCACGTTCCTTGGTTGCAAACTCTAAGGCTGAACCTGCAGCACTATAAATTGCAGCATTCACACCACCACCTCCAGGTTTCAGTCGCCTGTAGAATCAATAACATTATCACAATAGCAACAGTTCAGCAGATGATTAATCTCAAATTAAAACTGAGTAGACACAACCTGGAACTGGAAGTTTGTAATGGTGCATAAAAATAAAATCCTGGACTCCCAAACTTGTCTCATCCCAATGATGCAATGTATAACCCAACAGGTAGATTATAATGCTTCAATATAATATATATAAGAATTAAGTTTATAACATCTTTGAACTAAAATATCATGCTTCAGCAAACACATGTCTTAGAATGTTAACATCTGTAAAAACTAGAATGTCTTAATTGTGAACACGGATCACCAGAAAATAGAAATCAGAAAAGAAAGTCTATTTCAATGGTTAATCCCATAAAGTAGCTCAGATTCAGAGTGGAGTAATTCAGAAGGAAAACATATGGCCTGCAGTGGAGTTTTCTGTTAAAACATCTCAAACTTATGTGTTAATGAATTGTTAATATGTCACTTTCCACTCTAAAACGAAATAAAGATGCCGCACCAGATACCAATTATAAAGCTTACCAATTAGCAGCATTAGCTATTACATTGCATCGTAAGCCTCCTTGCGAATAAAGTCGAGTTATATCTCCAACAAACGTGAAAAACTTATTTGTGTCAATGTTCCTTTGTGCAGCCTTAGCCCTAACCAAAGTCAAAATCTTTGATCCATGGCTCAAGTCCACAAGGACGAGCCTGGCATTTCCAAGCTTCTTCACAAATTCTTCAACTCTTTCAACAATAATATCAGACGCCTTCTCACTATTGAACTGAAAATCAGCTGTCGATATAGATGGAAACACAAGAGTGGGAATACTTTCTTCATCATTGCAAATGGAGCCTTTGGTCAGGTCTTCAGTTTCTTTCATCTCCTTGGTTGTAGCAGCTGTTAATAATTGCACATTATCAGATTCTTTGCAAGACAGATCCTTTCCTGCACTTGGAAAGCCTTCAGTCAGGTCTTCAGATTCTAACATCTCCTTGGTCGTAGTAGCTGTTAATGATGGCAAATTATCAGATCCTTTGCAACAAAGATCCTTTCCTGCACTTGGAGAGCCTTCAGTCAGGTCTTCAGATTCTAACATCTCCTTGGTCGTAGTAGCTGTTAATGATGGCACATTATCAGATCCTTTGCAAGAAAGATCCTTTCTTGCACCCGCAGAATCTTGGATATTGGCAGGATTTGATCCCACATTGAAAGGAGAATCTACTTTCTTTAAGAACTTCATAATACCAAGTTGAACTTTGGCATCTACTTTCTTTTGACCAAACAAACCATTCGGAAGAGTATCCAATGGACCAAGAACAGCATAAGTATCAACAGCAGCTTTCACATCAGTCTCATTCTGACAAAAGACAATCCTTGATAATCCTTCAGAAAGTATAGGCAATTCTTTCTTTTGCAGCATTCTATTAACAACCGCAGCAGCCTTTCCACCTTGCAGGCTTCCTTCATGTCCAGTACGTTTCACAGAACGAGATATACAAAGCTTTGCAGGAAGGTCAAGAACAACAGCGTGCACATCTATTTGAGAATCTCCAAGCTTGACAAACTCTGCACGCTGTTCTTTATCTAGGTTGCATCTGTCAATAAAAACACTTTTCCCTTCTTTTAGTGCATTGGCTGCACTTCTTAGACACTGAGGCTTTGTTCCAGATTTACCATTATTAATGGTGTCCTGCAGAAAATTAGAACACTCAAAATCAAGGTTGCAGTACAACAGTCCATGGTAATTAATTAACAAAGTGAGAGAAACCAATAAAGGGTAATGACAGTCCATGGTAATTAATTAACAAAGCGAGAGAAACCAAAAAAGGGTAATAACTGTCTATGATAATTAATTAACGGGTAAAGGGTCAGCTTTGTCCCTAAACTTGTGACTCGGAGTCAAGTTACTCACTCTCAGTCATTTTGATCAGTTAACGATAATATTTTATGATGACTCATTTAGAAATTTACTAGATTGAAATTTTATGATGTTAAAAAAGTTAGAAATCCAATATCGCCCCTTTTCCGCCCACTCGGTCTTAAAAATGCTGATTTTAAGTTTTTTAGGTGGAAGCCGAAGAAGGCCCCTTTCGGCTTCTTTTATTTGGAAGAATACATATCAGAGTGATCATAAACCCCTACCTCCTTTATCACTAAGCGGCCATTTAGGGGCCTTAGCTAGTTCTCCGGAAAAGTATTTAGTGCTCATTTTGGCCAACTCTCAATAATCATTCCTGAGTGGCATATATTTCCATGGTGCTATTTTTAGGTCAATTAAAGATAAAATTAGATAATATGAAATGATCCGATTTTGTCCTTAATTGATCTTAAATGGAGAGTATTGTCCTTAATTGACCTAAAAATTGTGAATATTAAACTTGATTGATTAAAACGGCCGTTAGTGAGTTATTTAACCCCGAACAAATGTGAAAGAAACCCAAAAAAGGGTAATTTGGCATGGAAAAGGCGAGTTCATGCTACGCAAAGCCAAAGCAAAGACAAATGACTAACCAGCATGAACAAATTTGGTCTATGAATTAACAACAATTCCAACTCAAAGAGTCAAAAACTAAGCAATTTAAGCAAAATCTCAGTCCCTGTTTTGAATAAATCAAGTGCAAGTATTTTCAGCCGGATTGAGTTCTTCAAAAAAATATCACAACTTTTCCTCTAAGGTTAAGATAATTGAGTTCTAGAAAGCAACCATTAGTCTTCCAACGTGGAAATTGTCTTGTATTTTTTTTTAGCAGAAGTAGAATCTACATTAGTAGTTAGATTTTCTTTTTCTAAATCGGCCTTACACCGCTGGCCCTACTGAGACTCGAATTGTCTTGCATTTTGTCCAACACATACAAAAGTCTACAAAAAGCTCACTGAGGCATTTCTACAAACATGTGTATCATATTCACCAAATGTCAAAGACAGAGAGAAACCTGACAAATGCGAGCCCAAGGTCTGGTAGAACAACGCATAACATGCTCGCAGAACGTAGACTTCCCACTACCCGGTGGTCCTACCAGTAACACAATGATCGGCTTTGCCTTCACCTCTTCACATTTGTTGTAACAAAAATGCAATCATTCTATTAACTAAATTAAAAACCCTAAAAAAACATAATTAAACTGCGCGCAAATTTAGATACCTTCAGTTTCGGGTGGAGAAGAATCATCGGAATCCATGTCGTTTCTTTGATGCACTAAACGACAAAACTTACTGATCAAATAATTGCCGTTTAGACGTCGGAAGTGGGAGCAGACATGAACATTACGATGACGCCGGCGGGCTGAGCCGAATAATAGAAGCCTTATAAATTTGTAGGGATAATGTGCAAAAATGATACTAAGATTTTTACGATGTGTCACATTTGATCCTAATTTTTTGTTATTGCTATTATTTTTTTTGGATAACTTGAAGAGGGGGAACGCTTGTGGAAGAAATCGAACCCACGACCTAGCAATTTGCTGTTTAGCGCTTATATCATTTGAGCTATATTTCATTGTTGTTATTGCTATTTGAAATGAAAGAGTTTAGCTATTAAAAAGCATTGCAAATAAATAAAATAATACAACATAATTTAACTATTTAATACCAGCCAAACAAATTATAAGTCATGTCATGTGATCAATAATCACGATGCGCATTACTTAAAAAGTTTAGAAGTAATGTACTTTTTCCGTCCTAAATTAATAAACAGTTTGATTAAAAAAAATAAATTTTTAAATAAAATGAGTTAATACAGTATTATACTTGTCCTCATTTAATATAATGGTAGTTTTTATCTAATAATTTTTATTGTATTTTTAAAATATTCTCTATAATTAATGAGATATATTAGACTATTATTTATTCCCCTGTCCATAATTATCTTAAAATAATTTACAACTAGCTGAATTTCTTTAAAAATATACTCCCTCCAATGACTATTTCACATACATTAAAAAAGCATCAATTATTATAGTATTTTCTTATTTTATCCCTATTTATAATAGTGTTGTATTTTGTGTATAAACTAATAGTCATTAATTATGGAAAGAAAAAAGGAGGGGGTAAAAAGGAAAAATTCATATAAATTAGCAAAAAAACACGATATGGCCTTATTAAGTGGAAATAGAAATGAATATGTCCCTTCTTAAATGAGACGGAGGGAATAATTTTTATCATGCTTTTTAATCTTTCTATCAATATAGAATTAAGTAGATAAACACATTTATTGTACAATTAAAGCTAAAAATCCATTTAAATTATATTTTTTCATAAAAGTTTAATTTAACTTAATAATTTTAAGATTAATTGTTTTAAAAATTATAAATGTTAGCATGTTTTGCAATTTCAACACGAACTTTTAATTTATTTATTTTGCCAAAAAAAGCGTTGAACTTTCAATTTCAACACGAACTTTCAATTTGGCAATTTAATATATGAACTATTAAAAATGCTGATGAGGGCAACGGAATAAACACTGTTTCAGTGTCCATATCAGTCTTTTTTAACAGAAAATTGTTTAGTATTTGAAATTGTAAATTTTTTAAAAATTGGTGTCTGATGTCAAAATTGAATTTTTTTAATTAAAACTGTAAAACACATCAAAATTCGTAATTCCTAAAGCAATTAAGTAATAATTTTATACTAGAACTTTATACTAATACTTTTAAATCATTTAATATGATATAATCTATTTCTAAAAGGATATTGTATTAACAAAAAAAGTAAATTTCATTGCCAAATTTAACTTAAAGACTTCAAATAAACATTTGTAGATTAGTTGTTTTTTCCTGTAAGAACGTTATGAGTGGCAGAGTGGGCACTTTAAGTCCAAGATGAGAGGCTCGTCATCATCAATGTTTCCACACTGCTCTCTAGCCAATTTTTTTTTTTTTTTTTTTTTTTTGAACGACTCTAGCCAATTTTCTTAAGAGTCTTCAAATGACGTGAGTTGAGACAATTATCTTTGGGCTAACGAAGTGTGAGCTCCCGATCGTGCCGAAGTTAATGCGTTAAAATACTTATTTTTTTTAGAAGTTCCATTATCATTTTTTTTTGTCCCACTTAATAACACCAAGTTGAGGGGTGAATTGGCTCATTAAAAAAATTGAGGGGTGAATTGATCCTTAGTTCATTAAAAAAAAGCAAGAGGACCAAGTCATTGACTTGAAATTTCCTTCCAAGTTTTAGTTGTTATCTTTCAAAGGCAAATTAAAGTCCACTGCAACATAGGAAGTACTAATAAACGCGTACAATCAATTATAAATTTATAATTATATCACTCTACATCAGCGTCATGCTAGACTTAAATATAAGATATTTTTAAAGTTTAAATTATCAATTTACACCCCTATAAAAAAAATTCAATAAAATGTATAGAAATGATAAAACCGATATAAAATATGATATGTATATACTATAATTCAGTTTTTTTATTATCGAAAAGAAAAACGCTTGTAAAGAGAAATAAACTCACGACCTTAATAGATTATTATTTAAGGTTTATATCATTTAAGTTATAATTTATTGGTTAATTACTATAATTCAGTTGGATTAAACCTCTCTACTGAGATTAACCATAATTTAAAATAAATAGATTTTTATAATGTACACATAAGAATCTAACAGTCTGTCTAATTTCATTTAACGGAACTTAATTGCTGACCCAATCAAAATCTTCTTACTAATACTAACATCTTCATTACCAAATCCAAACACATTTTTTGTACTACCACATTAATTTTCCTTAACCTGTACACCACCTAAATCTCAGACCAATCACCTCTTCCAAATTTGATTGTCATGATCGCCCCCTAATCTTCTGCAAATGAAGCAAAATCTATGGTTTTTTTCTAGTATACTCTTCTTTCATTTCCATGTAGCTTTTCTTGTTTCTGGCTCATGCCGGAGCGACCAGCAATCCTTGTTACTCCAGTTCCGCAGTAGCTTAACTTCTGATCCGTCTAAGTCTACAAGATTATTGCAGTGGAATTCTACTGCAGATTGCTGTGACTGGGCCGGAGTAAGCTGCGATAAAACCGGTCTTGGCCGTGTGATTGGGTTAAACTTGAGCAACGAGACGATTTCCGGTGGAATTGAGAGTTCAGATGCACTTTTCAGGCTTCAGTATCTTCAGAATCTTGATTTATCTTATAACAGATTCAATACAGCTATACCGGCTAGGTTTTCGAATTTGACCGGTTTGATTAATCTGAATCTGTCCAACGCTGGTTTTGTGGGTCAACTTCCTTTTGCTGTTTCAACCATGAAAAACTTGGTAACTCTGGATTTGACTTCTAATCCTTTTTATACTGGAGGTGGCTTACTGAAACTCGAGAACCCTAATCTTGCAACGCTGGTTCAGAATTTGACCCAGCTGAGAGAACTCTATCTGGACGGTGTTAACATATCTGCACAGGGGAATGAGTGGGGTCAAGCTTTATGGTCTTCTCTGCCTAATCTGCAAGTTTTGAGTTTGTCTAATTGTCTTCTTTCAGGGCCAATTGATGTTTCTCTTGCAAATCTCAGCTTTCTCTCAGTAATTCGGTTAGATGGTAACAATTTGTCTGCTCCAGTGCCGGATTTCTTAGCAAATTTTACTAATTTGACCGTCTTGCGTCTCAGCTCCTGCGAATTGAAGGGAGTATTTCCTCAAAGTATATTTTGGATATCGAGTTTAGAGATTCTTGAGTTGGCTTTTAACAGCGATCTTCAAGGGTATTTGCCGGATAGTTTTTGGAATTCATCTCTTCGGAGTTTGGTGATCAGCAACACAAATTTCTCAGGGAGACTACCGGAGTCCATTGGTGCATTAAGGAATCTGTCAAAACTAGATCTTGCACATTGCAATTTTAGCGGACCAATTCCGAGTTCAATGGAAAATCTGACTGAACTTGTCTATTTGGACTTGTCAACAAACATATTCGCCGGTCCAATCCCATCATTTGGAAGCTCCAAGAAACTGGTATATATGGACTTGTCGTACAATAACTTGTCTGGTCCAATCCCATCATTTGGAAGCCTTTCGAATCTCGTATACCTTGACTTGAGGTACAATTCACTTGGTGGAAGCATTCCTTCATCTCTGTTTGAAATCCCGTCACTGCGAAAGATTCTGCTTTCCTTCAACCAATTTGTAGGCCAAATTCTAAATTTCTCGGATGCATCTTCTTCGTCGTTAGATACCCTGGATTTGAGCAATAACAAGCTAGAAGGGCCAATTCCCCATTCGATATTTGAACTCAGAGAACTCAGTTCCCTGTCATTAGAATGTAACAACTTCAATGGGACCATAAAGCTAGATCAAATCCAACAGCTCGTTAATCTCACTACGGTTGACCTCTCAAACAATCTATTGACAGTGGATGCAAATGGTACAAATTCTTCATCATCTTTCTCCCCAAGGCTGACTTCATTAAAACTGGCTTCTTGTAATCTTGGAATGTTTCCGGATCTAAGAAACCAGTCAAAACTGCTGTTTTTAGACCTTTCGGACAACAGAATTAGTGGACCGGTGCCTGAATGGATCGGAGAAGTTGGCAATGTCTCTCTCCTTACACTGAATCT
This sequence comes from Mercurialis annua, assembly GCF_937616625.2. Classification (NCBI taxonomy): domain Eukaryota; kingdom Viridiplantae; phylum Streptophyta; class Magnoliopsida; order Malpighiales; family Euphorbiaceae; genus Mercurialis; species Mercurialis annua. The sequence goes on along the minus strand of NC_065570.1, from coordinate 7,799,565 downwards.
TTCAAGAAATCTTCTGGTGAGTCTACCAGAACCTCTTTCTCTTCCTAATACTCTTGCAATATTGGACCTGCACGATAACCAGCTTCAAGGTAATATCCCAACTCCTCCACGGCGTGTTACTTTCGTGGATTACTCTGACAATAAGTTTTCTTCCTACATTCCAAACGACATTGGCGACTACATCTCTTTTGCAATCTTCTTTTCCCTTTCAAACAATAGGGTTCGAGGAAGAATCCCTCAATCATTATGCAATGGTACTAATCTGCAAGTTCTTGACTTGTCCCATAACAGCTTGGATGGCTCAATACCATCTTGTTTAATTGAGAGGAGTAAAGATCTCCGTGTTCTAAATTTAAGGAAGAACAAGTTCAATGGCCGTATTCCTGATTATTTTCCAGAAAAATGTGAACTGAAAACACTTGATCTGAGTGGAAATTTACTAGAGGGGAAAGTTCCAAGATCTCTTACCAATTGCACAATGTTAGAGATTTTAGACCTCGGGAGCAACAAAATCAATGATGTTTTCCCATGTCTTTTGAGGAACTTATCAAGTCTACGGGCCCTTATTCTGCGAAACAACCAGTTTTCTGGTGATCTCATACATTGTCCAAGTATTAGTCCAAGTATCAATCCCACATGGACAAAGCTTCAGATTGTCGACATAGCTTCAAACAATTTTAGTGGTAGATTACCAAATAGTGTCTTGAGGTCATGGAAAGCAATGATGGGAGATGGAAATGAAACACATGATCGCATCAAATTCGATTTCCTACGAGTTTCTCAACTTTATTATCAAGATTCAATAACAGTTACCAGCAAAGGGCGAGAGATGCAGTTTATTAAGATCCTAACAATCTTCACATCCATTGACGTTTCGTGCAACAAATTTGAAGGTCTAATACCAGACGGTTTAGGTAAATTAAATGCACTCTATGTTCTCAACTTATCACACAATGCTCTAACTGGTGACATCCCACGATCTTTAGGCGATGGGTTGCAACTAGAGTCGTTAGACCTATCAAGTAACAATCTTACAGGAGAAATACCTCAGCAGCTTGCAGGCCTAAATTTCCTCTCTTTCTTGAATCTCTCAAATAACAAGCTATTCGGAATCATTCCAACAAGTACCCAACTCCAGTCTTTCTCAGAAGACTCCTTTGAAGGAAATAATGGATTATGCGGGCCTCCACTGCAAACAAAATGCTCAGACACACCACCTGCAAGAAAAACTGAATTTCAAAGGAACACAGAAAATGAGTTTGATTGGCGGTTCATAGTACCAGGCTTGGGATTTGGAGCAGGAGCAGCACTTGCTGTTGCACCTTTACTATTCTGGAAGAAAGCGAATGAATGTTGTGATGACCGCATTGATAAAATCCTTATGGTTCTCCTGCCAATGTTGGGGTTTGTGTACTACCCCAAGGGTGATTGGAGGATTGAACCTGACGAAACGTTTGAACTAGTAGAAGATACATCAAGTTATGATGACGATGATGAGGAATCCGAAGATGATGATATAAGAGGAAGGTACTGTGTTTTCTGTACGAAACTTGATATCACTAGAAAACGAGCAATTCATGATTTGAAATGCATATGCCATCACTCCCCACCATTCTCATCCTCTTCGTCTTCCTCATTATCATCCTCTGCTTCTTCATGAGGCTGCTGATAGTTTTTTGTGTTCTTTTGTAATTTGTAAATCAATAGAGAAAGAATCTTTGTTAAACCCTTAAGCCGGGTTTAAAGATAGCATAGCTTGAACATGTGCAGCTCTTGTTCTTTAGTTCTACATAGTAGCAGCTTCTTATGGGGTTACAAAACCTCGTTGAAACATTTTATCGAACAGGTTATGGTCATTGGCTCAACCTAATACAATTGGTATCAAAATCAAAAACCAATCCGGGTTGCGATTTTTCTTATTCTTGTATCCAAGTCAATTACCATAACTCAAATCTGAGAACGGTTTCCGAATTCTAAAGGTGTGAAGAAACCCATCAAGAATAAGAAAAACAGCATAGGCTCGTATAGGTTTCATGCCATGGACTCCATGGAATTGAGCCTGCTTTTTTAGTTGAAATCTGCAGAAGCTGAAATATGTTGTTCTTTTCTTTTTTCCTATGATTTTATTGAATTGATACTGAACAAAATAAAATAAAAATTAAATTAAAGTTGTAAAATGTAATTCCATTCGATTTTCTATTTTATCAATATATAAATTACTTTTTTTTTTGGTCAATCAACCAAAGCGCAACTATATTGCAGAAAAAAAGCCCAGGTTACAACCAGCCCAGCTGGGAAACAAAACTGGATGCTAACAGACTAGCACCAGCAAGCTCAAACAAAGGCTAAAGCCTTAGAAAACAGGAAACAAAACTAAAACTGAAAACAGACCAACACTCAACTTTAACTCGGCACATTTCTGACATCATTAGCAATTCTTGCGCAGATTTTGTCAAAACACTGCACTTTTTGATTGAATATAGCATCATTCCTGCTCTTCCAGAGATGGTAGACAGTTGCATTAAACCATAGCTTTCTGGATTTAGCTTTCCTGGATTTTCCTCTGGCTCTCCTAGTCAAGAAACTAATCTCTCTTCTCCAGCTAAAAACATGTCTGGTTTCATCAGAATTCCTCAAAGTCTTTTCCCAAATTTTTGAAGAAAAATTGCACTCAAAGAAAAGATGCTTGATGCTTTCAGCCTGCAAATTACACAGAGAGCACACACTCAAGGGAATAACTCCCCATCCAACCAGCTTATCTTTAGTGTTTAGTTTCCCCATTATAGCCAACCAAGTTACAAACGAATGTCTTGGGATCATTCCTGCATACCAGACAACACTATACCAAGGAACTTTATTTTGCACTAAGATCATATTATTCCAAGCACTGTTCACAGTGAAGATGCCATTCTTGGTTCCTTTCCACCTGATCATATCTCTAGAACCATCTCTAATCTTGAAGTTATCTTCAATAAACTTCCAAGCATTGAGGGTCTGGTCATCCATAGGGTCTGGTAGTACCCATCTGTTGTCTCTCCATAATTCTGCAGCTTTAGCCAATTTGGGAATATCTGTATCCTTCAGATTAATTTCAGGGAAAATTTTTCTAAGGGATCTTCCATTTAACCATGGGTCAAACCAGAAAGAGAATGTTTTTCCATCTCCCAAGTCATACTGGAAGAGCTTTTTTTATAGAACTTCTGATGTTAAGAATTTGTCTCCACACCCAAGAGCAGTCATTTGGCTTCTCTATGCCCCAAAAACTGAGTCTTTTTATATATGATTATTATAATGAGAAAATTTATTAGAGTACACTTTTTTGTATTTTATTTTCAACTACACACTCTTTTCAAACATATTTACAGTCGTATTTTTTTTATCAACAACACCTTTTTTTAATTTCTAAAGTTCATCTTTTGACTGATTTATGTTTTTTATGGAAATTTTTTCTTTTGATGTTTTTTATCGTAATTTTTAGTATAACTATGTTATTTTTATAGTGTATTTATGATATTTTTTAGTGTTTTTTTAGTGTAACTATGATGTATGTATGTAACTATAGTGTTTTTATAGTTTATACCACAAAAACACTGTAAATACACTATAAATGTGCAAATTCACCAGAAAAACATAGATGCTCCAGAAAAGCATAAAAAATTTGAGTGTCATATTTTAAAATTATATTTATATGTATAGATCTAGTATTTATATGTAGTATATGATTTGTGTGTATGGATCTATGATTTATGTGTATAAATCTAAGATTTATTGTTGTATGTATAGATCTATTCAGTTTGTTTTCAGATTTTCAGTTTGGCTTCATCTTCATCTTCTTCGTTTTTCAGATTTGGTATTTTCATTCTCAGATCTGAATTTCTTTAAAAAAAACGTATATAATTCGTATTATATACGAATTATATACAAAATTAATAAATTATTCAAATTATATACGTATTATATACCAAACATATATAAAATTTGGGAAAAATCGAATTTTATATAAAAATGTATCTTTATAATTATTTTTTAAACAAATTGTACTTTTGTAATTATTTTTTGTATTTCTGTTAAGAAAAAATGTATGTTACATTTTTATAAATATTTTCACTTTTCCCGGTATTTGTAAAAAAACTCTTACAAAAACACCAGAAATACATTATAACGTAAATACACCGGAAATACACTCTAACGTATATACACCATAAAAACACTGGAAAAACACCATAAATCAATTCATTTTTATAAAATTCGTAGCATCAAAATAAAAGAATAAGTCTTTGAACAAGAAAGAGATGAATAATTATATGAATAATAGAAAAATTTATAACAAAAAATAATGGCTAGATCTACAATAATCTATTTACAAAATATTTAAATCATCACAAAAAATCTAAACAATTACAAAAAAATCTAAAAACGATGTCGAAAAATCCATATCGCGAACGAAAAAAAATGAACAGAAAAGCAACAAGAAGAGACGAAAAATCCACCAAAAATAGACGAACAGAAGCATAAATGGAAGAGTAAACAGAAGATACGAACGGAAAAACGACTAGAACAGACGAGCGAAAAAGCAAACGGAAAAAAAAGAAAAGAAAACTTTGGAAGGAAGAAATGTAAAGAGAGAAGAGGGAGACTAATTATGTAATTTTTTTAACCTAAAATGAGATAATATTTTTATATATAATAGGGTATTTTTATAAAAACGTTTATTATTAATATAGAGTGAGAAATTATAGAAGATGGTGTAAAAATGATAAATATTTTTTAAAATAGTGTATTTGAAAAATAATCGCTATTATAATAAGCACATCTACGAGGATACAATAGCAAAAAAACAACAGAATATAGTAGAAACTCAACTTTTGAAAAAATAAAAAATATGACAAATTAGTCTCTCTAAACAACTAGAAGTGGTTTGGCTGCAAAAATCTCCTTTGAACTGGAATCTCTTAGGAGATAAGAACACATCTTTTTTCCATGTGGCGGCTTCAATTCATGCGAGAAACAATCAAATTGCAGAGATTATTATAGACGATGTTTGCTACTCCAACCCATCTGATAAAAAGGCTAAAATTAGCGCTTATTATCGTAGTCTCTATAAGGAACATACCCAGGTTCATTTCTCACTTAATTCGATGTAATTTAACTCTCTCTCAGCTGTCCAAGTTGAAGGGTTTTTCTTCGGATTTTTCTCTTGAGGAGTTAAACTCGGTTGTTAGGCATTGTGATGATAACAAAGCCCTAGGTCCAGACGGGTTTAATATGTTCTTCTATAAGCGCGCTTAGCAGTTCATGCAGGGGGGATGTATTTCGGCTTTTCACAAACTTTCACAAAACATGATTTTTTCCTGTGGGTTTGAACACAGAATTCTTAATTCTGATTCCCAAGTTTAAAGGAGCTAATTAATAATATTAAGGACTTTCGCCCTATCAGCCTTATTCTGATTCCCAAGCTGAAGATTTTAAATAAAAGATCATATCCTCGCTGTCAAGAACCTTTTTTTTCCAAGATCTTGATCTGAGCTTGTCTCATTCAACCTCTTCCATTTCAGCAGAAGTAGAAGCTACAAGCCAGCCAACTCTTTGTCATGGTTCTGAATCAGAGGAATATCAATGAGAACACTGTAGTACCCCCCCCCCCCCCCCCAAATCTCAGTTAACACATCATTGTTAATATTTGAAGTAAAGATACTCAATGCCTTACGATAATTTACGACGGTGTCAGAAGGAGTAGAAATGAAAAACCTTATACGAGTCATAGCGATAACAATTAAAAGCAAAGAAAAGATTAAATGATCAAGTAAAGGGAAGGAAATAGTCGAGCAAAATGAAAAGATTAGTTAAGAGATGGAAGGAAATTCCAAAAATGGAAAATCAAGCAAAAAGAAACGAAGAGAAAAGAGAATATTTAAGAAAGAGCCAAGAGACCACCAACGATTACCACATTAATGATGTGGCAACAGGAAAAATGAAGAGACAGAAAAAAAGATTTTTTTTGAAATTTAAATGAATTGAGAACAAAACCGCCAAAAGAAGGGTATAAATGTAAAAACTCCAGCCCGTATAAAAGCAAGAACAGTGGTACCGAGAAGTTGACCAAGAGCACGCATGAAGATCTTGTTATACGAGTGAATTTTATTCACAGAGAAACTGAAACCCAATCACGGCAGAACACTGAGCAAATATAAATACTTGAAGTATACTAGCTTGAAGGGGAGAGAGGCTAATGATATTGGATATAGGTTAACAATATCAGAAATAACCAAAAACTACGCCAGATCCTATAAGGATATGGTTCAATCGTACCAGAAATATATAAGACCAGAATAAATCATACTCAAACAAGGGTGGACAAACCGTACTAAATGTATCAGATTATATAAAATTCCATAAATACAGAGATAAAGATAAGAGCATAAATCTTATATGAGACCACACAAAGTCCTACTTAAACAAGTATGGACAAAGCGTACCAGACGTATCATATCAAATCTCATAAATGTTGGGTTAAGGTTGTAGAGTTCGAATAAAGCACTCATTCCGAGTGATTGAATCTAACTACAACACTACAGTGTCTATATAATTATTCAGATATAAACTTAATTCATTTTTTTCATACAAAATGACCATAATTTGTATACCGAAAACTGATTTAAACATTGAAGTGTATTCGGACCAAATATCAAGTCATTATAACCTATTCTGGTTTACAGATCGAACAAACAAAATCACTCCGGCCACATCAAAACTATCAAGTGAAACTTTATGTTTTTCTTTTCTTTTTTCTTTCTTATAATAACTGATAAGAGTGGTTTGCTTACTGGAGAAAAAAAATCGAGTTAATAACCGCTGGGAATTATCATAGAAGACTGTAGCTAAAATAAAGTAAAATATAGCTATGATCATGCTTCATATCAGAGTATCACTTCTTTTTAAGCTAAAAAAAAGTACTGCTTAAAAAAGAAATTAAAAGACACTGCAAACCTTAATTAATCTCCCCTGGACTTAATCATTAATTAGCTACAGTTCTTTCTTTAGTAAAAACTGGTTGGTATAATTCTGATTGCCATCTGCAACCTAACAACAAAAATAGCTTTTAATGCCATTTTTAGTGTAAAATTGCTGTCCAATCATACCTTAATTTTCACTACGAATTGGTGTGAATTTCAAGTGCTTGGACAAATTAAGTAGAAACATCAAAATTTTCATATTTTTATAGTATTACATATTCTAAATTATTAATTATATAGTAAAAAGATAATAAATAATATAAAAAACATGCAGAAAAATAGTTAAAAAGTATGCAGTACATGCTCATAACAACTAATTTAGCTTTCTTTACATAATATTGAATTCATAGAGAAATGTTACTAGTTTTTTTTTTTTAACATTAACTCTTAAACCCATTACAAATACAATTCCTAACCTTAAAATTACCAAATACTAAACACAACAACCCTAATTATCCAGACAAAAGAGACAACAAGTTAGTTTGCCATGTCTAGTTACCAAATGGATCAAAACCCATCCCATTTTCATCTCCTTGAAAGAAATAATCAGGCATTTCAGACACAAAGTTGGCATCAAATTCTGAACTAGGCTGCTGCTGAGGATGAAGAAGAGAATCACCATAGCTATAAGGATTATAAGGGTCATGATCATCCACAAAATTCATCAAAGTCTGATGAAAAACAATCTGAGTTTTCAAGAACTTAACGTAGTTGATAGCTTCCTCTAACATAGATACAGTGTCCATCTTACTCCCACCCGGAACCAAGCTCTGCAAGATCTTGAAACGGTCGCTAATACGATGTCTTCTTTCTCTAGCCGCCACGCTTTGCGGGTCGGTCGACAGCTTAACTCCTCCATTGTTGGTTCCTCTCTGCTTCTTCTTCTCTTTGGAAGTATTATTATTATTATTATTATGAAATGCAGAAGAAGTAGAAGAAGAAGAGCCATAAGAAGTAGGGTTTGTAGTGGAAAAATAGTTCATAATGCTAATTTGAAAGAGAGTCTAGAAGATACTGAATGGAGACTTTTGGTAGGGATGATTGTGGTTTATATAGAAGATGAAAAAGATGTGGATTTGATGGGTGGTGAGACGAGTCAACTCAGGTAATTATAATGTGTTTTGGCGCAGGATACGGGTGTCTATACTATAATTCAGAGAGCAGGGGGGCTAGGCCACGCAAAGGTATGTTTCCTTATTTTTAGTGCCTTGTTCGCTCAACTTGATTGTTGATGCTTCAGTTCTACCATGAATCGTATGATGACTTACAATTTTAAGGTACCCCTCGTGTATAGGAGTTAACTGTAGCGAGAGAGAAGAATGAATAGGTTGAGTTGAGTTGAGTTGAGTTTGGTTGGTATTCTTCTACGTGTCCTTTAGCTGCTGACAAAGGTCGCGCGTATTCTCATGCTCTTGCTTTATTTTGCGCAGCAATGGCCTTAATCTTTTTTACAAAACCGTCTTGCCGATGTGGACGAGACAAAGATGTACATTCGTACAGGAAGACGATAACCATTTTATAAAAAAATTATAGTTCGGTAACTATATTGTAATTTTTTATAATGCGGAGAAAAAGATATCATTCTATAACCATTTTATAGCTTTTTATAATTTAATATGTTTAACCCCGTTACTAAAGGATAAGGATATCCCTACATTATTGGTCAGTTGTTGCAGTAGCTTTTTATCACGAAGTGAATCAGCAATGGTGTTGCATTGTGAGGTGATAATATTCTTGAATGATTTGATCCAACTTCACATAATAATCCAAAGTTTCCATGTTCATCTTCTATAGCAGATCTAGATCAAAAACATTACATTTTCAAAATGATACTCTAACAATAATAAGTTGATAGCTAGGCCAAAATAGCAGATTTTTCAGGTGATAATTGTTAAAGCAAATCTTGTATAGCACAGATACTCTCAGCTTGAATGGAGAAGTGTAGATTTGCAGAAGGATTCGATAAAAAGTTGAAGATGATGATAAAGTAGAGGATTAGGTAGGGGTGGGGGTCCTGGCTCTCAAATGGAAGAGGATAAATCTAAGCAACTAAAATGTGTGCCGGGCCTTTTTGGCGTACCAACGGAGACTTTTTCTTCCTTAGATTACACACTATTTGCTCAACCACAAACTGTTCATGTTCCCTTCATTTAGTAGGGCAAAACTATAATAACTAAAGGTTAAGCTCCGTCTTATCAGCGCTCTTTTTTAGGGTTTAATTTTGAAGCCAGCAATTAGCAATGCTACTTCTTAGATTTGATCTAATAAAGGTTAAATATATTTTAAACGGTTATCGAATTATTAATTAATGTAATATTTAATGATTGGTTATTATATTTATTATTGTCACGTGTCATACAATTATAATGGATATTCATAATTCTACATGGCGAACTTGGTTCGCACAAGTACTTCTCCCTTTTATTTAAGATTCCGACCCCCACACTAATTTTGATACCTAGTATGAATGCATGCAGTAAAACCGAAAACTTAATTCATGGGAAGGCATTTACATTAGGGCTGTGCAAAACCGAACCAAACCGAACCGTTTCACCGAACCGAACCGAAATTACAATTACGGTTCGGTTTTTTAGTGACTATAGTTTGGTTCGGTTTGTAATTAGGTAAAAGTTTGGTGTTCGGTTTTTGGTTCGGTTTGAGCATTTTAAAAACCGAAAAAACCGAAAAACCGAACAATTAAATAAAAAATAAAAAAATATATAAATATATGTAAATTTATATTTTTTTGGTTTAATATTTTAATTATATTTGATATATAAGTCAATAAACTTCATACAACATATAATTATTCTAATAACTATATAATATATTTATTAGACACTTATTATTTAATATTAGAATTTATTTTATGATAAAAAAAATTAAAAAATGGAGAAAGTAAAAAATTTCGGTTTTCACCGAACCGAACCGAACCAACCCGAACTTTTCGATTCGGTTTGGTGTAAGCCAAAATTAAAATTCGGTCCGGTTCGGTTTGAGATTTTTACCAAACTTCGGTGTTCGGTTTGTTCGGTTCGGTGACCGAACCGACCGAACTAACCGAACGCACAGTCCTAATTTACATAGCAGAACAACCGTTTAATGGTTTTTTGTCTAAAAAAGAAAAGAAAAACTAAATCAAATAATAAATTATTTGGTGTTTTTTTTATTGTGTTAGACTACAATTATTTTTTTATTATAAAAACACATAAATAACATAAATTTTGAATTTTGAATTTTATTACATAAAATAATTTATTTTTGAAGGTTTTGAATATTGTTTTAATAATAACTAAAGTATCAATTTGTATATTTTAACAAAAATATGGAGAATATAGGCTAACATTCAAATTCATATACACATGTTGTGAGTCTTCAAAAACAAGCTTTTTTATTTTTCTTTCTTCTACTAAACCCTAAAACTTTCATTCTAAACTTGCAACAACACACATGTGAAGGAGGGGGGGCAGCCCCGGCAGGCCGCGACAGCCTTAATACGAGTGCCGGTCCTAGACATGCCGCCCCCTAGTTCTCGCTCCTCGATTTGGTTCATGTATAAATGTGTATAGCCGTCTGTCACTGAGTATGGTAATGGATTTGAACGGAAAATAATTTTTGTGAACTAAGGATACAGAATGAGGCAAATGCACATGTGGCTCCGGAATTTACGTAAATGAGTGGGTAGAGTAGGAGAAAAACAAGTTAAAAAATATTAAAAGAAACCCTAACTAATACCATAATTATTACTACTATTATTCTTACTTGTACAACTAAAATTACCTCAATTTTTTTCCATCTTATGTCAAAGCCCCACATCAGTCAAAAACAAAAAACCACAAAACTTGCAGATCAGTTGATGTATATATGTCACTGAAGAATGAAATGATTACTTCTATATTTAACTAAAAATAAATTAAAAGGAGTTTAGGCTGAGTTGACTGCTTAACAAAACCATATCAAAAGAAGATAAAACTATAACAAGTCTGCGACAGGAGTAGGTAACCTTTTACGTTGCCCATTTCACGTTAACATTTCATGTTCAGACCCACGAAAGTAGGGTACTTATGTAAGGTTTTATGTTCTTTCTTTCTTGTAATTTGTGGTACATAACATTAGTTTCCTGCAAAGTTTTTTGTGTTAAGTCAAGTTACTGTCCAAACGCATGGTACTTTCACTTATCCAACCCAACTCAATCGAATTAACTGAAATTTATTGAACTACAATCGTATTGAACTGAATAATATGTCTGATTGAGTCGGTTATTCGATTAACTGAATAATCTAATATCATCAAAATTAATTATTAGAAAAATAAAAAAAATATATAGTTAGGTGTCTTATTACTTACAAATTTAAGAGCAAACCCAATATAAAATTGTAAAAATAGATAAAACGCATATTTGGATTCTTACATCACTATTTTTTTTTAATTGGATCCATCCATTATAATTTATATATAGATAAGCTTTACACTTTTAATATCGTATCCTTCCATCATCAAAATATTAACGGTGTAAATCGGACAAAAAACCCAATAATGGACTTAATTACTTTTAATAAAAATAACAGTGCAAGGATCCAATTCTCTTAAAAATTAATGTAAAAAAAGTAAAAAAGTCACTTTCAATTGCACTAACAACTCGTGAAGTACACTCACTTTATTTTCTTGCTGGAAATGTCTATAGAATTAAAAAAATAGACTTAATATTGACAAATAAAAGTGAAAAATACAATTCAAAAAAGTGAGTTAGTATAAAATTCAAATATATATTTTTCATAAAAATAGCTTAACTAAAAAATAACAATATATAAATTTTATTAATTCGGTGTTAATTTACAAATTGGAAACCGAAAACCAAATTAAAGCAATCTTTTTAAAAAACATTAATCATAAACTAAACTAAATTTATTGAAAATTAGACCAAATAAAATTTTAATTCTATCTAATGCAGAACCCTAGCCTTTGGGCTATATATATGAATATTGTAGTCTTTTTCTTTTTATTTCTTTGTGGTGAATACACGATAACTGGTGGTGTTGCAGTTTTTGAGTAATAGAAACGTTATTAAAGATTCGTGAGTTTCTGCTTTTCTTATGTTTATGTCTAATGGTGAAAACAATTGTCGGGTGTTAAACTAGAAAGTCCAAATGATAAAATTGAACCAAAGAGTTATTTGATCTACTTGTTTTGGGAACAAATAACAAAAAAATGCAACTGTTTGATCAAATCTAACCACTCCTGGTTGGAATAGTATTAGTACGGTAGAATGTATTTTTGAAATCAGTGCTTTAAAATATGAATGAGGTGGCCAAATCGATGTGGTATGATTTAACTAGTTTAATTACCGATAAATAAAAAGACTATAATTAATTTTTAGATAATTCGTCAATTTTACAGTTCACATTGTTTTTTAATTCAAATTGATTGAACTCTATTTTAAATTTTTAAGAAAAATCGAATCAAATTGTTCTTAGGTTCGTGATTGAAAAAACCGTTCGAGTCCGATTTATAAACACTCGTTCAAACTTGAAAATTTAATATTCAAAATTTGTCTCGTTATAATAAAAAGAAATAGTACTACTTAAATTCATTTGTACATATAATGTTATTATATTTGGTTAAATTTTTTATTTTGAAAAGGAAAATAGTGAGTGCTACTTAAAATTAAGTTATGTTTAGACAAATTAAAATAACTTAATGCAACAAGACCAAATTGTAGGTGATATTGCATTCCTAGTAGCAAATTGTAGATGATATTGCATTCCTAGTAGAAAGATGAGGTGAAGTTGCACTCTCAATTATATAAATATATAGATTTTTAAAAATTTATAATAGAATTGGACTCTACTCTAATTTAAAAGTCGTTCTGCTTTACTTGACATGCTATTTAAGTGATTTAAATAGCTATTTTCCATCTCAAAGCAATGGACAATTAATGCATAAATTAATTTGTGGACAAATTAATATACGAATTTGATAATTATATGACAATCAGCTCCATTTTGACAAATTAGTTTACAAATTAGGAGGAAATTCTCAATTAAAGGATAATTAGCTTATAAATTGAGAGGCATATTGTCAAAACGGGGCTAATTGTGCATAATCCAAGTTTGTATACTGATTTATGTGTAAAATTAATTTATGTGTTAATTGCTCATTAGTTACAAATTGAGAGGACATACTTATACTTAAGTCCTACTTATATTTTGTTTAATAAGTAATGGAAAAAATTGAAAACTATCTAAATTGACTGTAATATTTTGAAAAAATATGCATGTTTTATATTTTTTTATGGAATCAAAACTTAAAAAGATTTGTTTTTATTTTTATAATTTTATTCAATTTATTGTCGATAGGTAACTTTAATTCATTCATATGATCATCTTCAGTTGGACCTTGACTTGCTAATTGTGTGTGTGAAATAGCCTAATGTATCCTGGAGCAATTCCAATCAACAATCTCCGAAGTGAAGGATAAGAATAGGTCCAATCTTTTAGTCAGTATACCCAGCCCATTATCAAAGTTATTTGGGAAAATTAAATAAAAAGAAAAAAATTATAAAAATACGTGTTTTTAAAAAGAAATTATAAAAATACATATTTTTTTTAAAATAACTTTTAATATTTTTTTAAATTACAATAACTATAACAAAATGAAGATGGTAATTAAATTACAATAACTATAACGAAATGAAGATGATAATGGTGACGATAATAACGAACGAAGATAATAACTTCAACATGGAGGCAACAGACGGAGGCGAAACGCAACCATGGTAAAGATGGAGCAGTGGCGGTAGAACAGAAAGCGGTGTATTAAATATAAAAAAAAATGTGTTTTTTTTGTGGTGGTGGCTGCTATAATTTAGGAAGAGAAGAGAATAATAAGGATTTATAGTTATTATAAATTTTATATGATATTTATAATAACAGTTTAAAAAAAATCCGCCTATAGTAGTTTTGTAATATCTCAGTATAGACCATACTTTTGAAAAATAAATCCTAATCTTGATTATTTATATAAAAAATACTAAAAATATCAAAATAAGTAAAATTTATTAGAATAAAATATTTAAATTATAAAATTAATTTTTTTTAGGGAAAGATAATCGAAGAACACTCAAGATGGTGCTTCTCATTAAAAACAAAGGTGCTTTCTCCTTTCTGCTGGCTTTCTGGAACCTTATCAATATTCCACGTGCCGTAACACGTGTCCATCTTCGTCCACGCGTCAACACACGCCTATTACGAGTCCATATAAAGGTTTATAGTCTCTGGGTAATTTTCGAGCAAAGATTGTATACGTTTAATCAAATTTCAATCAATTTATAAAATCTTCTACACACAAAAATGGCTGATGAATTCAGATTGGTCTCACCGGCAATAGATCACGAAGGAAAATTACCAAGAAAGTACACAGACGAAGGACAAGGCGCACGCAAGAATATATCTCCACCGTTGGAATGGTACAACGTGCCGGAAGGGACGAAGAGCTTGGCGTTGGTGGTTCAGGACATTGACGCACCTGACCCGGACGGTCCTATTGTTCCGTGGACCGTCTGGGTTGTGGTTCACATACCGACTACTGTTAACAGGATTCCTGAAGGGTTTTCAGGCAAAGAAGAGCAGGTCGGCGGTGAATATGCGGGGATTATGGAAGGTAATAATGATTTGAAGGTTCCGGGGTGGCGTGGACCTATGCTTCCGAGTCATGGCCACAGGTTTGAGTTCAAGCTTTTTGCGTTGGATGATCAAATTGACCTCGGACGCACTGTAAGTATATATATGCATGCTTAGCTGTAAATGAAGATTTGAGTTCCGTTTGGGTGTGATATTTATTATTTAAGGTAGTTTATAAATTAGGTTAAGGTTTTTTTTTTTTTTTTAGATTATAGGATTCTAATTAAAAAATATCATTGAAGTTATAATTTATGTAAAAACAGGTTTGATACTGATAATTTTTAACATTTGAAGAGGGCATTTTAGGCTCCACTCCCACGAATTAATTAGGAACTTAATAGAATGCTGTCCAACTCAAATATCATTTGAGCCATGGCTCATTAGTTGCGTTTAATCGGATCAAATTTAATCCAAAATTATGATAATTGTTTTTCGCGAGTGTATTTCGATTGTTGGCAGTTTGGTGGTTATGATATTTGATGAGATGCAGGTGACAAAAGAGAGGGTGTTGGAGGCAATTCAAGGGCATGTTCTGGGGGAAGCGGTCCTCATGGCCAAGTTTTGATAACCAAGAATGGCCAAAATGTATGATTTAGCTCTTTTTATTGTAAATTAAAATCTGTAAATGTGGTTTGTGATTATATGTTTTATTAATTTTGTGATGGAAGTTGTGCTAACAGATGGGATGTTTGCATTTTGGAACTTTCTAATTTTTGATTATTAGTTGTAAAACAAATACTGGGCACAAAGGTTTATTTTCCCAAATAATTTGGATCAAAGGATTAAATAAAGGCAAAATGTTGTAAAAAAGCCAAACCTTTAATAAAAGTTTCACAAAAGTCCTAATCTTTTAATTTTATCGATTTTGGCCAAAAATTGATTATTTGGTTTCACAAAAGTCCTGATCTTTCAATTTTGTCAATTTTGGCCAAAAATGACTTTTTAATATTTGACATGCCACATAGGCGTCACATAGGTAAATTGAAATCAAATTGAGAGTTGGCCACAATTGAAACCAAATAATTTGTTTTTGGTCAAAATCGACAAAATTGAAAGGTCGATTTGATCTTTTTACGGCATTTGGCCTTAAATAAATGGCTAATTCTCTGGAAAAAAAATTCCACCTTCACGTTACAAATCACCAATTCAATCCAATTATAAGTTTTCACCAGTAAACGCAATTTTTGATGGAAGGTAATCACCAATTTTTGATGTAGAGTTCGAACTTATATGTTGTTCAATTGAGTCTTTGAATTAGTTAATTTCTTAACAATATAATATATAAATTTGTTTTACAATTTATATTATTAAAGTAGGTTTTTTTATAAAAAAATTTCAACTTTTACTTTGGAGATTATCTTATTTTTTAAGGCTTAATTACTTAAAAAAAATCATCTTTAATTTTTTTTTTTATATCCTAACTTTTTTAAAAAGCCATATGTATCTAATTTGGGATTTTTAGTTTTCATCCTTATCCAAAAATATTAAATTATATTCTTTTCATTTGAAAAAGTTTAAAATAATCATTTATTTTTAATCTATATAGTAATTAGATATTAATATTATTAATAATATAAAAATACAATTTTCTTCAAAAACAATTAAGAATAATAATAAACATCATTTAATTTTTATTAATTTTTTTGGAACCGCCGCTGCCCCTTTTCACCGGAGAAGGAGTGAATGTGGAGGAGCAGGAAGGAATGAACGTGGAGAAGGAGCAGCCGCCACTCTTCCTCCGATGAGAAGGAGCGGCAACGGTTCCTCGGTTGATTTCGGGAAGAATTTTTTTTTATTTTTTTATAAAATTAAAAAATCAATTAATTATTAGAATATATTTGAACATTTTTTAAGTCGAAGAACTTGTTTGTATTTTTTAAAATAGAAAAAAATATGGTATAATTCTCCATTTAATTATTTTTAATAATTCATATTTGTTAAATTGTCAATTATATCCTTATGTTGTGTAGGGACGAAATCTAAAAAATTAAAAAAGGTACAAATGACTTTTTTATTACATAATAAGGCTATAAAACGAGAAAAAAAATTAAAATGGAGTTTTTTTTATATATAATTAGGTCTATTTTTGAACATCTTCTTATATGTTAGTTATTTATGAAAATTAATAAAATTTGGCATAAGAAATTTAAAAAAAAGAAAGAAAGTTGTTTGATCTCATTATGTTTATTTGTATAACAAAAAATGTTGGAATTATTTTTCAAATATCTGTTTTGGATAAAGTATTTACACTATTTTACTCCATCTTTTATTCTTATCCCACGTTACCTAATAAATTAACTTATTTACCAAAAATATTCACTATATAAAGAAGATTTATCTTATTTTAGGTTAAATTTTTACATACCCATCTTTTTTCTTTCAGTTCTTCTCTCTTTCTCTTCTTTTCTTCTTCTTTTTCATTTGATTTTCAGTTTATCTCCTCCGATTATTTTTCTTTTTGTTTTTTCCATTCGTCTTTCCGGTCGCGTTTCCGTTCGTCTACTTCTAGTAGATTTCTCGTTGTTTTCGGTCGTTTTTCCGTTCGCGCTAGTCCGTTCTCCTCTTCCGTTCGCATTATGGATTTCTCGACTCGTTTTTAGATTTGTGTAATTTTTTAAATTTTTTATAATGATTGAAATATTTTGTAAATAAATTATTGTAGATTTATAATTTTTTAGTTATAAAATTGTTCTATTATTCATATAATTATTTATTCTGTCTTTCTTTTATTCATAGATTTGTTTATTGCTACTGATTTTATAAAGAAAAAAATTGATTTATGGCGCATTTGTAGTAATTTTATAATATATTTACGTTTTAGTGTATTTTTGGTGTATTTATAGTGTATTTCTGCCATTTTTAGTATATTTATGGTGCATTTACAATGTTTATAATGTATTTGCAGTGTTAATGGTGTATTTGCAGTGTTTATGGTGTATTTGCAGTGTTTCATGGTGTAAGCCACAAAAAACACTACAAAATGCCATAAATACACTACTTATACACTATATATACACTACGTATATATTATATATACACTACTTATACACTAATTTTACACTATATAAACACCATAAAAACACTATATATACATTATTGTTACACTATAAAAAATAAAATAAAAATCAGAAAAAAAATCTATAAAAAATAAAAATTAACACTATATATACACTAATCTTACACTATATAAAAAAAATTGTCGGTTCGGTTCAATCAGTTCGGTCAACCAAACCGAAAAAATGGAAAACCGAAATTGAAAATCGAAAAAAGATATTTTTGAAATTAAAAAAAAAGATATTTTTTATAAATAAAAAAAATCAAAACTTGACAGTTAAAGGTGTAAATAAGTTATCAAAACATGTATTTCAGAAAATTATCACAAAAATATATAACCCTTAAATTTTAGGATTTTTTTTAAATTATATTATAAAAAAAATAATAGTAAATATAAAAGACACATGATAACAAAAAGAAAATTATAAAAAAAAACAAATAGAAAATATTTTTATCATTTAAAATAATAAATTAAAAAGCTATATTTTCTCTTTAAATTTGAGAAAATAAAAAATTATCAATGTAAATATATACCTTTTTCTATGGGTTTCTGTAAACCATTGAGACTCAAGTTTTATTACTAGATCATAGATTTGTCATAATCCTTCATTTAATGAAGTTTATCTTTGATAACAAAGATAACAATATTAAACTATAGATAATAAATTAAAGGTTTAATGCCTTAAAAAATCCCGATCATCCCCTTTCAATCCTATCCCGACGTTGAAAATAATTTTATCCCATTTTATATTTTTTTATTTCAAGGCTTAACTACTTAAAAAATCCTCACCTTTAATCTTTTTGTTCGTTTATACCCTGACCTAAGAAAAATGTCACATATACCCTTAACGTTGTTTTTATGTTTCACTTCTATCCCAAATTTCAAAAAAAAGGATTATTTATTGAAAACAACTAAATGTAAGGATTATTTCATACTTTTTTCTATTAAAAAAGTACAAAGAAATACTTCATCTTTAAAAACGTTCAAATAAATCTTAAAACTAATTAATTTTTTAATTTAAATAAAATAAAACAAAAAAAATATTTTTTATCAATTCCAACTTATAACCGTACTCCGATTTTAAAAAACAGCTATTATTATTATTTTTTTTATTTTTTTTTCCGGTTTTTGATATCCTCCTCCCATGGAGGAACTCACTTCCTTCCATGGAGTAAGGAGGAGCGTGCTCTTTTCTCCATGGGAGGAAGGAGCAGGCGGAATTAACTAGTCCGAATATTTTATTTGTTTTATATAAATCTTTTTACGGTTTTTAATTTTTAAAAAATTACTGATAATTAATATAAATTAAATTTCTATTATTAATTGATTTTTTTCCAATGAAGAAGGTGTTTTTGTATAATTAATAACATTGACGTGCAATTAGAATACATGCTAAAACTAAAGAATTAAATTAAACTCTTTTTCAAATGAAAAGAGGTCAATTTAATACCTCGAGAGTAGAGGTGAAACATAAAAACAACGTTAAGGGTATATGTGACATTTTTTCTAAATTAAGGTATGAACAAAAAAAAAGATTAAAGGTGAGGGTATTTTAAATAATTAAGCTTTATTTCAATTATATCCGAAGTATAAAATTAACTTTTTTTTTATTTGACAAACGTTCAAAAAATTTCTTTAAAAATGGTCAATTTAATATAAAAAGTTAATCTAATGTAAAAGAGTTAATTTAGAGAATTTTTATCAAATAAAAAAGTCAATTTTATGCTTTATCGTATAATTAAAATGAAAAAATTTAAAATATGATAAAATTGACTAGTTTGCAACGATAAGGGTAGGATTAAAAAGGAAATAAAAGGTCGGGATTATTAGGCCTGAATTAAATTGATAATTTATATGCTTAATTTATTTTAAAAATAAATTAAACCACGACTGTGTACATACTACATACTAATGGCGACGTCATTCATCGATATCTCGAGCTGAAAATTTGAATTAATACTACTTAGGGTTTTGCTTCCGTAGCAGCACTTTCTCCTTGTAATTTTGAGTTCTGACGCCGGATAGCTTCAATTTGGCCTCTCCGGTGACGGTAGGGTTTTCAGATCTTCCATTGTGAATCTTAAATCTTAACCGATTTCTGTTTACCGGTAACAGTTAGATTCATAGATACAAGTTTAATGGCCAGAAGTTCAAGCGATTCAAGTGACGACGACAGGAGTAATCGGCACCGCCGTCACGACAAAGGCAGGGAGCGCAGAAGCACCGACTATAGTGACAGAGATAGAGAGATAGAACGGCATGAATCAAAAGAAAGATCTGATGGAGAAAGAGAGCCGGTAGAGAAAAAACTAGGCACCGGCGATGGCAGGCGAGAGAGGAACAGTGAGCTTAGAGATAGAGATTATAAGCGGCGGAGCTCCGATGACGATGATTATAGAGAGAGAAGAGACAGAGATGGGAGAGAAAGGGAAGGAGAAAAAGAGCGAACACGACGGGACGATAACGGACATGGAAGGCGAGAAGTTTATGATAGACGAGATAGGTACAGAGATGAGAGGAAATCAGAACGAGAAAGGGATAGGAATGATGATAACCGGCACAGAAGGCGTAGAGATGGAGATGAGGATGAAGGCGATTATGAAAGGCGAATGCCGGAGAAGAAAGTTGAGAATGGTAGGAAGCAAGTTGAAGAGGCAAAACCAGCTCTACAAGGAGGAGGGAATGTGAATAAAGAAGTGGCGAATTTAGGGAAAAGCGGAGGTGTTTATATACCGCCTTTTAAGTTGGCGAGAATGCTCAAAGAAGTTGAGGATAAAAGCAGTATTGAGTATCAAAGATTGACGTGGGACGCTCTTCGGAAAAGTATTAATGGGCTTGTGAATAAGGTTAATGCAACTAACATTAAGAACATTATTCCTGAGCTATTTTCGGAGAATTTGATCCGTGGAAGGGGTTTATTTTGCCGTTCTTGTATGAAGTCTCAAATGGCGTCTCCAACGTTTACTGATGTGTTTGCTGCTTTGGTTGCTGTTATGAACACGAAATTTCCTGAGGTTGGAGAGCTTTTATTGAGAAGGATAGTTTTGCAGCTCAAGAGAGCATATAAACGTAACGATAAGGTGTGTGTATCTGCTTTGTTTTGTGTTTATGGAAAATTTGTTTACTTTCCATTGCTTATGTTGTGAATAAATTTCTATGTTTGTTGTATTTTGCAGCCCCAATTGCTGGCTGCTGTTAAATTTATAGCACATTTAGTGAACCAGCTAGTGGCCCATGAGATCATTGCTTTGGAGCTACTTGCTGTTTTGCTGGAGAATCCCACCGATGACAGTGTTGAGGTCGCAGTTGGCTTTGTTACAGAGTGTGGATCCTTACTGCAGGATGTCTCACCAAAAGGCTTGGATGGTGAGAGCACTACTTGATTCTATATGCTTCGTCAGCAGTCTTTGTTCTACTGTTCTACTTTTTTTTTTTAAGTTGTGCAACTGTAGAATTTTTCGTTGCATTTAGGTCTTGTAACTGTTCATATTTTCCTCTGTTCTTTTAATAGGTTTGTTTGCTGAGGTTATTCAAAATATCCTGTTTATATAGTATAGTGGGTTGTCTTCATTCATCAATGAAGTGGGGGGAACTGATTTTAGTAACTAGTTTTGACAATCTTTCTTTTATTGCCAGGTTCTGTTCTGTAAATTAAGGGTGCCAATCAATGTTTTTAGAACAGATACTGTTGATTTGGCTATAAGTAGAGAAATAAAGCCATGTAATCCTGCTTCATGGCATCAATGCATACTTGTCTAATTGGTACCTTGAAAAGTTTTATTTTCATGTTCAATGAATTTCAAAACTGTAGTTCTATTTTAGAAGGTTGCTCCATAGATATGTATTTTATATGCTTTTTTTATTTTGAGGCTGATATGTTAGTATGCTGATTGTGGCTTCTGGATTTTGTAGGAGGTTTTGAGAGATTTCGTGGCATCCTCCATGAAGGAGAGATTGACAAGCGTGTGCAGTTTTTGATTGAGGGCCTTTTTGCTGTCAGAAAAGCCAAATTTCAGGTGAGTTCCTTTTCTTCTGTTCAATTAATGTAGTATATTATATTATAAATGATGTGCATTCCCGTTAACAGCTTTCTTGGATGTATGTATCTGCAGGGATACCCTGCTGTTCGCCCAGAACTGGACCTTGTGGAGCAGGAGGACCAGCTGACACATGAAATATCACTCCAAGAGGACATAGATCCTGAAATTACCCTTGGTATGCTTCATAATGTTGACTCACTTTTAGTGGCTGGATTAAGTACCTTCCTGTATATAATTAAAGGATATTTTTTCTTCTTGCCCAGATATTTTCAAACCGGATCCTAATTACCTTGAGAATGAGAAGCGATATGAAGAATTAAAGAAAAGTATCCTTGGAGATGAGTCTGAGGATGAAGAAGGCTCTGATGCAGCTTCAGGTGATGAGGATGATGATGAAGACGAAGAAGATGAAGATGAAGAAGATGAAGAGGCCATGCAAATAAGGGATGAGACTGAAACTAACCTAATCAATTTACGTAGAACAATTTATCTTACCATCATGTCCAGTGTAGATTTTGAGGAGGCGGGGCACAAGTTATTGAAAATTAAACTTGAGCCAGGACAGGAGGTAAGCAATAGATAGACTGATTTCACATATACTATGCATATCAACTATTTGAGTATCCTTGCCTCACATGGAATTTTACATTAAATTACATAATCTATCTTCTATTCCTAAGAATTAAGAAAAACTTTATTAGAATATTGATGGAACACAGAACTTTAGTAGTTATTTGAGTAAACAATGTGAGATACAAAAAACAAATTAGTAGTTATAGCTAGTTTAATTTTTTTTTAGTAATATTTTTGAATTTTGTTCAGATTCCAAAGTAAATCAATAAATCAGTTCAAAAAATAGGTAAATGAATAAATCAAGTTTTTTGGAAATTAATAAAGTTCATAGGATAAGCCATTGGTCACAATCTTGTTAACCTACTACGATTGTACTCTGCTTAACACATATATAATATATAATATACATATTTGGTAGACAATATAGTAGCTTAATCATGAGCCATAGTCATTTGATTGAAACAACTTTAGAGCAACAAAATTTCATTGTACTGTAGCAAATCTTGTCTTTTGCTATGTAGCAAGTTATAAAGGTATATCTGTTGTTTGAGGGTGTATTAGATAAATAATTTGTGGGAAATAGTCATTAAAATTTGCTACCTAAACAAAAATTAGAATGATTCATCTGTGTCTTTGGTTTTTATTAATATTCTTTCCTTTTTCTTAATTTTTTCTGTCCGTTTGGGTTAGAGAGATAATTGTTTAAAGGGTATTGAGGTTTGTGCCAAGCATTTACATTAGGCAATAGGAAAGTATTGAAGGTAAACGTATAAATAATAGCTTGTTTACACACAATTTTTTATGTAGTTAAGGGAAATCGTTATAGTTTTGACATCCATCTTATAGCGTTGAGAGAGAACTACTTTCTTTCACTAGGTTCTGTTCCTTTTCCTCCGCAAGATTTAAAAGTAGTTTGAGAAATTTAACTTGATGCAATCCCTCTGTTTATGTCCTTCTAAGTGTATATAGCCTGCTAGCATCATGTTTCATGTTGAATTTTTTCAAAGATGCTGAGCCCTGGGGCGCATTAAATAAATGATAAGCGCATTCAAATAATGGAAATTATGGATGTGTAACATTTTTTGAGCTCGGTATGCTTTCTCTTAGTGAGGATTTTCAGGTTTAAAAGTCCTTCCCAAAGTATTCTTTTTAGTTAAAGTTGCAACTTTGAAGGAGCACAAGTTAATGGCATTTTGTGTATATCATTTAGTTTTGCAATAGTATCTTAGTGGACTTTTATTTAGTGTAACTTTGGCACTTACTTTTTTGTTTAATTTACTTATGCAGATGGAACTATGTGTCATGCTTTTGGAATGTTGCAGTCAGGAGAGAACTTACCTGCGGTATTATGGTCTTCTAGGGCAGAGATTTTGCATGATCAACAAAGTCTACCAGGAAAATTTTGACAAGTGCTTTGTTCAACAATATTCCATGATTCATCGACTGGAAACCAATAAGTTGCGTAATGTGGCAAAGTTTTTTGCCCATTTAGTTGGTACAGATGCTCTACCTTGGCATGTGTTAGCCTATATCCGCTTAACAGAAGAGGACACGACGTCATCTTCTCGTATTTTTATCAAGATTCTTTTCCAGGTAACTGAAGTGGTTCATTCTTGTTTTTTTTCCTTAGGTTATATCGTATTGTATTTCTAAAATAGCTTGGGTTAAACCGTTAAAGTCACCAAGCTGCATCTCTAACCAAGTCGCTTATGAGGTTACATCAGGATGGTAATCTTAAACAATTAGTTTGACAGAAATAAGTATTTACTCAACTTTTATAAATAGGATGTTTGAAACTTCTTCTGGGATGTAGAAAGTGTGACATAAATGCACGTGAGGCTATAAGAAAGAGAATATGAGATTCAGCCAAAGAGAGCAGCAATTTGTTTAGATAGAGAGATGGAAAATTTGGAAAATGACGATTCGAATGGTAACCTAGAAAACATTTTAGGCTTAAATACTTATATTGGAGGAAGAAGTTGTACCACCTAAGTGGCTACCTTAAAACCTTGACATTGTTATTATGCTTATATTGGGTAACTTCAACAACATTTTTCTTTTTAGTGGTTCAGTTTTAACAAATTAGTTACCTCTAAATTAGCGGAAGAAACCCATGAAAAAAATCCCTTAAGAGGGTTCCTGATGGTAATTCTTGTTTGATACAAATGATGAGATAAAATGCCATGCATGCATGCATCCTGCGCTTTAAGGACATAACAAAAGATGCTAACAGCGAGGTTGCAGTATACAAGTTAAATTTTTCAATTCCTCGAACTTATCGAGACTCAAAAGTCAAACAAACACACATCATATTTGTTGGACATACATCATTGGCGTTTAGTTTATGTTCAGAACTTGCATATGACAACTAAAAGCCTAACGAAATTGGCTCTGTGTGTACATGACCGTGTCTTGCTGTTCTATCAATACTCATTAAGTTCCAATTTTATTCTGGTGCAGGAGTTGTCAGAGCATCTTGGTATTCGTACTTTGAATGAGCGCCTTACAGACCCCAATATGCAAGACTCTTTTGAAGCAATTTTCCCGAGAGATAACCCCAAGAACACACGCTTTTCCATCAACTTCTTCACATCCATTGGGCTTGGAGGCATCACCGAAAATTTGAGGGAGTATTTGAAGAATATGCCACGGCTTATCATGCAACAACAAAAACCTGTTTCAGAATCTGAATCAGAATCAGACGATGGATCTGAAAGTTCTAGTTCGTCCGACTCAGAGTCTGGTAGCTCTGAATCAGAAACAGAGTCTAGTGAAGATGAAAGACGTAGGAAGCGAAGTCGGAGAAGTGATAGGGATGAAAGGAGCAGGAAGCAAAGCAGAAGTGATAGGGATGAAAGGAGCAGGAAGCAAAGCAGAAGTGATAGGGATGAAAGGAGCAGGAAGCAAAGTAACAATGATAGGGATGAAAGAAGCAGGAAGCAAAGTAACAGTGACCGGGATGAAAGAAGCAGGAAACAAAGCAGAGGTGATACAGATGAAAGAAACAGGAAGCATAGTAAGCGGCATTGAGAAAATGTTTGTTTTAAGGTAACAAAAATAGAACAAGTTTTGGAATTCCTTGTATCGATAGAAGCAATCTAAGGCATTCTTTACTTTTAGGTGTACCCATTTTCGTGTTCTTTTATAGATAGATTTGTTTCTGGAACTTTGTTTAGAGTACATCTACTTCGGGATGTGCTTTTCGATTCCTTGAAAAAAAATTAGAAAACCGTCTGAAGAGTTATTTCATGTGTTTTCTTTTTCACAGGAGTCTGAAGTTTGGAAGTTTGCAATGGACATGAAGTTCCATGAAAGTTTGTCGCCCTGGCGTTAGATCGCAGAGTACTTGAGAGATATTATATCTGGTTCAGTCTCTGTTACCATCTTCAACGCCGGTTAATATGTCAGCTGCACCTGCATCCAATATGTGCAAGTGTTTTAAGTGTTGTGTCCATCGTTCTATGTTTTATTATTTTTGCGGACTAATTGATGGAAATTACTGAAATTAAGTTGGGTACCTCGGGGTGAACTTAAGGTTAGTTGTAGGGACTAAAGCATGAGACTAGAGCATGTTGTCAGCTTATTCGAGTATGTTGTATTTCTTTTTTGGTCTCAGATCCTAGGACAATCGAAACAAACAACAATGTTTGCTCTTAAACCATAACAGCTTATCCTTTTTTTAAAGAAAATTTAAACCAATTTCCAATTGTACATCTAAGATTAGTAAAATTCTAGTAAATGGTTTTGCAAATGTATTTTTCCAAAACTTGTTTTATGGTGTTTTCTATGTTTAAGGCTTTCCAAATATAGGTGGACTTAATTCTTTTAATAATTTGACTATTTTTTTCTTGAATAGAAAAATTATGATTTAGGCAACGAGAAATTCTTAGGTAGAGCGAGTCTACCATGTCACCCGTATACTAAATCACTCATAATACAACACCTCATTAAAATGATGGTAATATCGTAATATCATTATTAAGATTTGAATGCATTTATTGCACAATTATTATGATATTACCATCATTTTAATGAGATGTTGTATTAAGAGTGGCTTAGTCTACGGGTGACGTAATAGACCCGGTATACCTAAGAATTTCTCTTTAGCCAACATCAAAACAGTTGAAAAATTAAAATGTAATTTTGTTAACCTGATATAGAAGGAGAGCATTATTGTTTGTAGATTGCCTAAAAATTTGGAAGTCAAATTATACAACTGTTTTAGCTGGAGTGAAACATTTTTTTTAAAAAAAAAATCATGAAGAAAAATAAAATAAATGAATATAAAATAAATTTTCATGAAAAAAGGTAAACAAACTTTTATAAAGAAAATAAACCTTTGGTAAGAAAAACAAAATAAAAATAAATAATTGTTAAAAAAAGTTAAATTTATACATGAGCAAATATCACTATTTTTGTTGTTGAACCGTTTTGATATACTAGTTTTTAACATTGACATTCGCAACGAGCTGTAGCTCAAATGGTATAAGCTCTGGAACAACAAACTGTCAAGGTCGTGGGTTCAATTGCTCCCACAAGCACTCCCTCTTCCCCAATTATATATAAAAAAGAGATCATTTGATGTTTATTATGACTTTTTTTTTTGAGAAATTGATGTTTATTATAATTAAAAAATGATAATAAAACAATACTACTAATTCAAAATACATACTAAAATTGAGATTGACTATGGCGTAAAGAGCATTAATATTTTAACTGTTGATGGCAGCCAAAAAAATAAATAAAAAAGATAAATTTTAGCTGGTTAGGGCTCTAAATTTAATTTTTAATTACAATATTGTTTTTAGAATTTATTTTATGCTTTTATCAAAAAATAAGAATCAAATAAATTTTATTTTTTTTAATTCAATTTAATTTCCTTTTATTTTAAAAGATGAACCAATTTCGTCCATTCATTTACAAAATCAAAATACCAAATGTGTATATCTAGTTAAAAATAGAGGGGTAAATAAATCAAGTAGAGCTCAAGTTCGAATGTATTCTACAAACTCAAGTTTGAGATCAAATGTAATTTTCAGCAAGGGGTGTAAATGATCCGAGCCGAAATTTTACAGTGTTTATATTCGGCTCGTTTAGCGAACAAGGTGTTCATATTTGGTTCATATTCGTTCGAGCTTTTGAACGAGGTGCTCGTGTTTGGTTCGTTTAAATTTTATAGTGTTCATGTTCAGTTCGTGTTCGTTCGTTTAGCCACTAAACGAACGAGCTCGCGAACGAGTTCACAAACAAGCTCACGAATGAGTTCGATAAATACTAAGTGAAGTCGCTCACGAACAATCTCGCGAACAAGCTCGATAAAGTACTAAACAAGCTCGTTCGCAAGCTGTTTATTTAGCGGCTAAAGAAACAAACACGAGCTCGACTCGTTTAGCGGTTAAACGAACATAAAAATGAGCTAAATAAATTATATAAAATATACCCAATAATGATTTTTTCCAAACACTTACTAATGTACAACCGATAAATCCAACAAAAAAATCATCCCATAACAAAAATATAAGCAACATTAAATTTTAAAGACAAATAAAACAACTAATTGTTCGAAGATATTAGTTTATAAGTTTCTCATATTAACACTATATAGTTTTGTTAAACCATGTAATTTTAAAATTATAAAAGATATTTATATAAATTAATTTATGAGTTAGTTCGCAAACTCCTAATCGAGTTTTAAAACGAGATTGTTCACGAACTCTTATACGAGTTCGTTCACGAACTTGTTAACGAACTTTTATTCGAGCTTGTTCGCTAGCATGTTCATGAACAACTAATCAAACTGTTCGTGAACTATACGAGCCGAACACCACTATATTCATGTTCGACTCATTTAAATTAACGGGCGAATATGAACCGAGCTTTTATCAAGCCGAGCAATCATTTACACCCCTGATTCCAGCTATTCGAATAATTTAAAATATGAAATTCATCTAATTAACATAGTATACGTGTAAATTCAGTGGTAGATGTTAATATAATAAAACAGTTTAATTATATATTTTATATGTGCAAGAGACTCGTTTAGACTATGGTCGTAGAATCCACAAGTATTTTTATTTGATACTCCAATTCAATTCGAGATTAAACTTGAATAATTTAAAATCGAGCTTGACTTTGATCTTTTCAATAAGCCTCAAATATTTTTAGTGAGTATAGAATAACTCGCGAGCATTGCCAACCTGTTTATACCGCTAGTTGAAGGCATTGCAGATCTTTTGAAACCTAAATATATTTTTTTTTTGGCTAAAATAATTTAAAATGGACAAATTTTTAATAAAAGTTTTATAAAAGTACAAAATTTTAATTGGCATAATGTCTTAAAAAACCCTTACTTTTCATCACTTTTTCATTCCTACCTTCACGTTGCAAATCAGTCAATTTTACCCTATTTTGTATTTTTTCATTTCAATTGTACCTTAAAGCATAAAATTTATCTTTTTTTTATTTGGCAAAAATTCTCTAAATTTAACCTTTTTGCGTTAGATTAACTTTTTATATTAAATTGACCATTTTTGAAGTATTTTTTTGAACTTTTATCAAATAAATAAAGGTCAATTTTATGCTTAAGGGTACAATTGAAATGAAAAAAATACAAAATGGGGTAAAATCGACAAATTTTCAACGTCATAGTAGAATTGATAAGGGGATGAAAGGTCGGGATTTTTTAAGGCGTTAAGCCATTTTAATTTTATCCAATTTATCCTGAAACGCATGATTTTGTTTTAATTATGTCCAGCTACACAATTTTGCTTATGTGATGCTGATGTATGGCATTTCACATCAGCTCTACATGAGCAAAATTACATTGGACATTATTGAAAACGAAATCATACGTTTTACGACAAATTGAATAAAATTGAAAAGTTTGAAATTTTGTAGAATTTTTATGGAAGATTAGACCTTTTTAGTTTTTTTTAGCCTATATTAAGTATTGGGCTAGGCCTGCCCAGCCTTACAAATTTGTGAACACATGGTCGTTTCTTGTCAGCCAGGCGCAACGAAAAACGTCAAGCAATATTTATTCTTTTTCTCTCAGAAAAGAAAACTTTAAGCAACAAAAGGAAAGCTGTACCTCAACTAAATTTAATTATTTTACTACTATACCATTCATTCAATCATTCTCTTCAACACCTCTAAATTCAGACATCAGATGAAGAATTCAAGTTCAGACAATGATCAAGTTCATGTTAATAACCATGGCGGCACTGGTAATGACGGACCATTCATCAACATCCACGTCTCCCACGGTCAATCCAACCACCAAATTTATGTTCCCTCTCATTCAACTTTCGGTAAATTATTTTCCTTTTTTATTTATTTTACGACTCTGAACCTGAATTTACTTTTTTTTTTTAAAAGTTAGTTTCTTTCAAATTATCAGTTTTTAAATTAGAGGTTTTTGAGGGTTTTAGATTTTTTTTGTTTTGTTTTAACCATATACTTTTTTGATGTGGGTTTTTGATGGATGGTTTAGATAATGCTAAAAGACTGATACTTTATTGTTTTGATTATGCAGTTTAATTATATTTGTGTAGTTTTTATTGAGTTTTAATTGCATTGAATGCCAGGTTATGTGAAAGAGGTGATTGCACAAGAAGTGGGTTTGGACCCTGATCAGCAAAAGGTTTTATTTAGGGGAAAAGAGAAGGAGGATTGGGAGTATTTGAATGAGGCAGGTGTGAAGGATAAGTCAAAAATTCTAGTTTTGGAAAACCGAGCGAGTGCGGAAAAAGGTGAGACTTCAAAAGATGATGCAAAGGATAGTGGGGAGAGTTCAAAGGCGGATGCAAAGGGAAGTGGGGAGAGTTCAAAGGCGGATGCAAAGGGCAGCGGGGAGACTTCGAAGGCTGATGAAAAGCAAAGCGAGGAGATGTTGAAAGCGTTTCAATCTATTGCTGCAATTAGAGAAGAGGTTGATAAGCTCGCCGAAAGGGTGAGTCTTTGTGTGCTGCGGTTTTTAACTAATCATGAGAAAGAACCTATTCTATGGAGTGCTTATTGGTATTTTTTTGTTTTTTCAGGTGTCTGTGTTAGAAGTGGCTGTGAATAGCGGGACCAAAGTTGCTAATGAAGAATTTGCTGCCTCAGCTGAATTATTGATGAGGCAATTGCTGAAGTTGGACACTATTGAGGCTGAAGGGGAAGCAAAGATGCAGCGTAAAGCTGAGGTCAGTATACTACGGAGCTTGTATTTTTTTGTCTATTATGTTCATCATGTTATTCATAAGATATCCATCTTAATACATGCAATTGTGGCTTGTGCTGCACTGGATGTCAATGCTTCCACTTGAAAGTTGAAAAATGTTGCTGCATCATGTTTGTCCCGAGATAATTTTTAGTTCATCTCAAAATGTAACAGAACTTGCAAGTATGACTTGTGTTGTACTCAATATCAATGTTTTCAGTTAGAAAAATGTATTGTCAATTTGTCATATATATGGTGGCTGTGCCATCATGTGGGAAATGGATCCATCTAAGAAGAATTAAAAGTAGGTAGAAGCAAATCTGCAGGCACGCTGGGAACAAATATGTTGATATCTTCAATTGATTTGGAGTGTTTGCTAGTCTTTAATCCATAATTAGTATTTCAAAGATCTTGTTTGCTGAAATGCTATCTGGAGCCGTTCTTGGCCGAAAAATTTTCTACTTCTATCTAGCTCTTTAAGGAGCCATTCTATGGCTGAAAAAATTTCAAAGATCTTCTTCTATTTCAGATGGTGTTGATAAGTCCACTGTAACCATTCAATAGATAACTGTAGTCTTTATGCCACTCACACGAGCTTTATTTTGCTCTTAGGGGGCTTACAAGTATTGCTAGCAATCATACTTATCTCTTTTCCTTGTGTAGTTAGAAGCCTGGAAGCCTGAACTGAAATAAGATGAACATACCTTGGAGGAAACTTTATTTGATTTCTTTTTGATTGCATACCGAGATGCATGCTGTTATCTTTAATCTTCGTGGTTTGGAAATTTCAGACTCTTTTACTTCACTGTTACTGTTCTTATGCTATGTTGTATGATTTCGGTATGGTTTTTAGAGCTTAAGATTTGTTGACTATTAATGCATCAGTTTTTGTAGGGCTGCTTATAAATGTGCTGCTTGGTTTTTACTTCTTTGGGTCTGCCTCCCATATTATTTTATACCGTCTTATGTATTCCAACTTTGCTTCTAAAAATCTTGAAACTTCCCGACCTCTATGTATTTGCATGTTTCCTGCCCATGGTTGAAAGATAGGTATTTTCTGCATTTTCTAGACCCCGGATGGATATATATGTACTTTCTCTGAATACTTTTTAGCTGGAAGATTATGAGCTTCCATATGAAGCCTGAAAATTTACTTTTGATCGTCACTGAATGCTAATGCCACAACTTAATGCTCCCTGGTCAGGTACGTCGTGTCCAAAACTTTCATGACCTGCTGGACAACCTAAAATCAAGTAATTCAAAGCCTGTTGGCAATAACGGCAATACTGTGTCTGTGACAACTGAGTGGGAGACATTTGACTCCGGTGTAGGAAGCTTGAATCCACCACCAGTCTCACCGTCAACTAGAATTACTGAGGACTGGGAAAGGTTTGATTAGGGATCTGCATGATTATTATAGTCTATAGAACTATAACCAGCTTGTCTGTTATAGTCTACCGAACTATGTGTACAATATATATTATTTAAGAAATTAAAACTCATTTTTTATGGTTTGTCTGTCGATTTACTTCTGGAAATGGTTTCTTTGCTGATCTTACATTTTTAATTGCTTTAAGATTTATTGTTACAAGGTTCTGGATATATACTTAGTTTTACGGGAACTTAATGGGTATTTGCATCTTGGTTTTGTCTCCATTAAAGATTAGGATATTGGACCTCCACAAAATTATGGCTGTGTGTAGAAATTTCTATCTTTCATTGTCCAGGTAGAGAGTATCATCTCCAGTTTTTTGGTTATTTTTTATTTGTCCACCATAGCATGCCCCTTTTGAGTTGAGAACCACGAAGAACAAGCAACTGAGGATTGCATGTGCAAAAGGTTCAGCCAGAGTCCTGAAAGTTCCAGCAACAGCCTGTGTGTACTATGTATAGTGCATCATCCACCCTCTGCAGTGCTACATCAATTGCTTTCTAATGCTAGAAAAATTATCAGTGCTGGGAATTTTTGTGAAACAGAGAATGTTTTGGACTGGGAAGCTTAAAGGTTAGAATTGTTAGATTTTTTAATCTGAAGTGTCTAATCTGCAGTAGGAGTGAGTGGCATACTAACCAAGTGATTGTTCTTTGAATGGCCCAATCACAGAGCTTTTTCAAGAGAAGAGAACCAACTGGAAGACTTGTTTGATGGGACCGGCATCTTCACAGATATGAGTGTTGAGAACCACGGAAGTAAAAGGATCTCCGAAACTGAAACTTGTCATGCCTCTCCAAAAAATACTTGCTCGGGCCACTTCTGATTTGAGAGTATATGACGGAGTCTCTTTGGTCCTCCTCCGGACTCGATCCTACCAACAAGAGAAATATTACAGGGCATCTTGGGCAGCTGCAAAGGCATAGATTGTGATGAATTCTGATTGAGAGCCTATTCTTTTTGACAAGGTCAGCATGGAGGATATATTCGTTGCCCGCCATTTAATACTACAAAGTTCATCGGTGATGCATTAGCACCCTTGTTCAGCATTTTAAGCGAGCTGCCCTCTCCCGTGTTGTTATGCTTTTGGAAAAACTATTGCAGCAGCCGCTTCTGGTTTGTAACTGGTGAATTAGTATTTGGATCTTCACCAAGGTAAATTCTGCTGATTTCCATATTTTTCTAAGCCGCAGATTTAGTTTTTTTGTTTTTACAAAGTTACTGTATTTTTGGTAAACCCGGGTTTGGAATTTTTTTACTAATGTGGTAAGGTTGTGTGGTTCTACAGTAAGGCAGGTATTATGTATGTGGCAAGCCATTAATCCCTGAGCCAGCAATTTGTGAACTTGGAAGTCACCTAAAACAAATTGAAAGAGCTAATAGTGCTAATTTAATAAACGCAAACTAATTCTAATCTTAACTAGGAAGAGTTCAGTTGTTTTGCATGAGTCATAAACACTGCAGATCATAGTACTTGTGGACATAAAAAATGTATACATGCTTTTGTTATTACAGCTGCAATTTATGAGCAATAGACAGTGAATGATGTTTGTACAACAAAAGCAAAATGCCAACATGGTACATATTACTAAATGTTCTTATAATTAGACCTGAACAACTCATCGTACAGCATTTATATATATGCTTGAATGAAGCTTGGACCACCAAGAAAATCCGACTTGACTCTGTTTTTCTTGATTGAGAACTTGGTCGTTGGGGTATGTCGGTTCGATTTGGTTCGGTTTTTGTACATCCGTACATGTTAGAATCCACCCATTCTTGACCGCATATTATTCCTAGCATAAAGGAAAAGACTTATCTTTTTCAGCTGAAGTTTCATCTTTTGCCCAAGTCATGGTTGGCCTACAAGTATTGGCAGTTTCTTCTTACCGGAACTAGGAGAAAGACTTCCCTGGACCGTGGTCAACTCAATAGGAGCCACATACATATTATTAGTGATGATTCATTGAACCATTGAGAATATTCAACTAGCACAGGAAGTTGACGAAGCAATTGCCTCATTTTGACTATCTTAATTAGAAGAGATTTTTAGGTAGACTCAGTCCACCACGTCATCCGTAGACTAAATCTATCACATAATGACACGTCATTAAAATGATGACAATCTTATAATATCATTTATTACTTATTTACACATTTGAATAGTAATATTACAAAAATCTCTCCTAATGAGTAACATTTGAATACATCATATGATCTTGTCTTAATGTAGCTTAATATGGAAGGAGAAAAGCAAAGCTCATAGTGGGGTACCTGAACTTTTACTTTTTTTATAATTGGGTCCTTCATCTTTAGTTTTCTTTAATTAGATCCTGAATTTTTATTTTTATCGTTTTTCAATACCTTGACTAGTGGAGTTTACTAGCTTTTTACATACCTAATACAGGTGAATATGAAGAGAAAGGGAAAACCACGTAATGAGGTCCATGAACTTTTACTTTTTTATAATTGAGTCCTTCAACTTCAGTTTTGTCTAATTATATCCTTGAATTTTGAATTTCATCATTCCTCAATGCTTAATACTGTGAATATGAAAAGAAAAATGAAAACCCCATAATGCAGCCCATGCATTTTTTTTTATAATTGGGTCATCCAACTTCATTTTTGTTTAATTAGATCACTAAATTTTTAATTTTATCATTCTCAATCCCTAAATGACAGAATTTAGGAGTTCTTGTTTTTTGGACAAATTTTAATTTAATTCACTAACATCATGATTTTTAAAGCATCTAAGTGTTCCTTTAATTTTATTTTCACAAAATGTGCAATGTCTAAGGCACATAATATACACATAAATCATATGCAATAAATCACTCAATGGAATGACCTGAACAATCTCTAAATGCAAGAGAAAAAGAGATTTAGATCACAAACAAAATAATAATTACACACCTATCACTAAACCATAACCAAATTGAATACAAAATCTAGCTCACAAACTAATAGTAACACCTCTTGCACCACCATTACCATAATTAGTAGGAGGTCTCATTTCCTCTTCATGCATATCAGAATTCCAACCGTGTCTCGTCGGATCATATTTCTCCCCGTCGCCCCAAAGAGCATAAGCTTCCTCCCCGTGAACCGCATCGTCTCCGGTTATGAGTTGTTCTTCCGGCATTCTTAATGGTATGAAAAATCTTATAGCTAGAAGAATTATTGTTGTAGATGCGATGTTCCATCCTATGATAAAACAAGCCGCGGCTAGTTGCTTCAAGAATTGGGTACCGCCATTTTCGCCATAAAATGCGCCTCTTGTTTCCTTTGGCAGGATTAGCTTGCATAGCTCTGGCTCGGCTAATAGTCCGGTTAATAGTCCCCCGATCAGTCCGGCCACCGCGTGAGTGTGAAACACACCCATTGTGTCATCAGCCTGTGTACAGCCGTAACATCAACAATGTTGATTAAGAAAAATAATTGATGGTTGTTGAAGAACATATTAAAGTACGAATCAACTAGGTAGTTGTGAAAAAATGGTAGAATTCTTATGATTATATCAGTCTTTATCTTTGACTTTTATAACAATGATAATTCTTGCGCACATGGAAAAGGTTAAGGTCTAATTGCTCCAAAAAGCTAAACACTTCTTTTCCTTCTTAAAAGTTTAAATAATTTTTTAATTTTAATAATTTATAGTCTAATTGTCCAATCATTGACTTATGTAATTTTATACTTATATTTAACCAATCACATTATTTTCATTGAACTCTCATGAAAACGACACTCTATTTTTATATGTATGTATTACATAATCATATGAGACTATTAAAACATTAAGGCACTTATATCCATTTCTTAGGATATTTAATATTAGGTTGTATAGAGACATTTATGAAAAAAATAAGCAGTTTCTTCAGCAAATATCAAATTGTTTGGTTTTGAAGAGTTGAAGACACATGAAGTGGTTTGAATGGTTCAAAGATGAAACCCAAAAAAAATATAACATAAAATAAATATAAGATTTTGAGACATAGTACAATATAAGGTTGATGGAACACGTCTATGTTGATTATTAGAGAATTTAGATACGATAAGATATGGTTATAATTTCTTAATTGAAAGATGGTTTAGCATATAGTTTTCATGTCAAATCATAGTGTGATTGCAAATTCATGGGTTAGAACTTAGAAGGTTTTTTTTTGAGAGAAGGGTTTTAAAAAGCTATATTTAGGAGATGCTAGTAATGGACATATATATGTTTATTCTTTAAATTTTAAATTATAATTTTAGTATATGATTAATGATATAATTTTATCTAAATTTAATTATTTTTAAAAACTATAAAAATTTCTGCCACCACTAGAGTGTTATCCAAATGAAGTCATATTTAGTTAAAACTTAAAAGGGAAAATCGTTTTTTAGAACTTGATGCTATGTCTTTCAAAAAGTATTAATGCCCATTTTTATTTTTTGATGAATTAATGCCAAATGTTTTGGCAGAAATTGTGTCATTTTCAGTTAGAACAATTAATGTATAGATAGCTTTTTCCATAATAAAATATGGATTGTTTCCCTTTGAAAGACGTCATAATTTATTTTAATTTCAACCTTTGAACTTATTTTTCTCCTTTGAAATGAATTTTTGCTCATTTTGGTCTATCTCCAGTCCTAATTTGTGGCTGCAAATTCTCATAAAGTTATTAATCATCAAATGTGACTTATGTTTTCATCGCCTTCCCGTGTCAAAAATTACCTAATACTATTATTCTCCGTACATTCCAATAATAGAAAATATAATATATTTAAATTATATAGTCAAATCTCTGAGTCTCTTCTTCTAATTAAAAAAATTAATATTACATTCTATTTTAACCTAAAAAAATTAGCAACTTCTTTTGCTTATAGGTATTAGTTTTCTTAAAAAGTACCATTATATTCCAAAAGGGTAATGTTTAAATTAGGTAAATTTCCTTAAATAACCAAAACTTAAGGTAATTTTATTTTCCAAATTAGAAATGAAGCAATAATAATAGATTAAAATTATTTACCTTTTGTAGAAGTGTAGACTTTTTGTGAAGTATCATCATAGACACCCATGGAATACTTCCAGCTAGTGCTCCGTATATAATAGCCGCCCAAGATTGAACAAGCCCTACAAAATTTAAACCATTCCCATTACTTTTCAATTCATGCGTGCAATCAAATATATCTAATTACGGAAACGGAAACGGAAACACCGAAATAATAATATTTAAACAATAAACTGCGAAATGATATTTTTTTATAAAATAAATTTAAAGTTAAGAGTTTTTTTAAATATTTTTAAAATATAAGACTCGACAAATTACGGTGCGTCCGGGAATTGACCTGCTCCTGGTGTGACACAAGCAAGTCCGGTCATCATGCCCTGAACAGCTCCGATCACCGACGGTTTACCGAAGAAAATAACATCAAGTGTTGTCCATACAAGCAAGCTTGTAGCAGCACTTATGTTCGTATTTAAAACAGCAATCGACGAGGTAATATTAGCCGCATACGGTGCTCCACCGTTAAAACCCGACCAGCCCATCCACAGCAAACCAGCTCCGGCAAGCATGAGCAACACGTTGTTCGGTGGAAACCTTTCCCGATCACTTTTAATTCTTGGTCCAACCTGTATCATCATCAATAATTTACAAAACCAACCAAAAATATACAAAACAGTTAGATTAAGTTTTAAAATTTACCCAATAAGCTGCAGTTAATCCAGCGATTCCCGACGACAGATGAATAACATAACCGCCGGAGTAATCAATAACACCCCACTGATAAAGAAAACCACCGCCCCAAAGACTGAAAGCACCGACGGTGTACGAGAAAATAAGCCATAACGGCACAAAAGCCATCCACGCTTTAATATTCATCCGACCAAGAACCGAACCAGCCAGCAAAATTAGAGTAATTGCAGCGAAAGTAAACTGAAAGTAAACTAATGTCGCCATAGGATATAACAGCGAACCAGTAATTAAACTTTCACCATTTTCATCTTCATGTATACTTTCAGGGATTCTAGCCCGTCCCGTAAGGTACTTTTGCCCTAGAGCCGGCGCGCCTTTACCCCAGAACGGCAGAAGCTGGTCACCGAAGGCCATGCGGAAGCAGAGAAGAACCCAGCAGATGAGAACCGCCGCGAAGGCGTAAAGCGCCATGAAAGCGGAGTTTACGGCCCATTTTTTCTTGACAAAGCTAGCGTAGATGATTACGAGCCCCGGCATGCTCTGTATAGCGACGAGAGTGGAGGCTGTCATTTGCCATGCGTTGTCTCCTTTGTTTAGCCATGAGGGTACTGCCGGAGTCACTTGGCTATAGGCTTGTGATATATTCTGATTCATTTTCTTGAAATTTTGAAGATCAGAAAAGGAATTTTTTCATGGTATGTATATATAGTAGATGGAATGTGAATTTAGAATCAGAAATAAAGAAGACAGTGAAGGTGCCGTGAAATGTGCAAAGCGATGTTGGTCAACGGAACGAGTGGGATATGTATATGTATACACTTCAGGGTTAAAAGTCTGGATGGTGCCAAATCTTTTGCTTTTGTTTCAATTTAGTACCGTTTCTTTAATCTATACTATTTATTACTCCTTTTTTTCTCAAATTATAATTATTATATTACTAAATGATTGTCAAATATATTTTCATTTATTAGTATAGAATATGTCTTGCAAAATATGATTAAAATTACTACTTACAAAATAAGGGCAGCTATGATATTTTTGATATTATTTATTATATTTTAATTTATGGTGAAACTATTTCATAAAATTTAGATCCTTTACTTTTGACGTGGCAATTAAGGTGAAGATATTCTCTACAAGTATATTCGTAAAATTTAAATGGTACTATCAAATAATTTTCTTCTATATCAGATTTCTACCAAATATTTCGTTTATATATCCATTTGGTATCTTATTTTTATTTATTGAATCTGACATATGAGTTTAAGTGTACGGGTGTACGAACAAAATTCTCATTTATACGTCAAAATAGTTGACCTAAATTTTATACAGTATTCTCATGTGAAATAAAAATAAAATAAATAGTATCAATAATATATATAAAAATACGCAAAATGTCTTCATAAGCACTCATTTTTACGACTATTTTCAATTATATATTTACTTGTAAAATTATCAATTTCTCCAAATTTTCACCTTTCATTTTCAGTTTGGACCTCATTTTCATTCGAAAAAATTTGGTAAATAGGATTTTAATGATATAAATGGTATTAGAAAGCATTTTTTTTTCCACAAATTTAAAAAATAATAATTTTTTTAATTAATATAAAGTAAATATCAATAATATTTTAAATTAAAAACCGTTAAATACGATTGAGAAGACAAATGCCCTTTTACTCAAAACGACGTCGTTTTACCCAAAAAAAAAGACAAAAAACAATTGGCCGGAGTTGGATTCTTTCAGACAACCCAAACGGCCAGGTTCATCTCAGACGAACGTCTGGTTTCGTTTTAGACGAACCTAACTCATCTTCTTCAGACGAACCCATGTGGGTTCGTCTGTGGAAAATGAACGCTCGGGTTTATCTGCCTGAAGATAAATAATCTCGGGGCTGCTCGTCGGAAGGAGGCAACGGGTATAAGGGAGGCATTACCTGAAATTAATTTGATATTAATTAAGATTTTAAGTATGAGCACTTATTTAATTTTCTTTTTGAGTAGAAAGGAGTATCTTTTATCCTGCTATTTGGTTTCATTAAATGATTCCATCCTTTAAGTAAGAAAATCATCCTCAATTAAAAATTAAAGATACAACTGAAAATGAATGGTGTAGATTTTGACAAAATTACAATTTTACAATGTAGAGTGTTTTTTAAAAATATTTTGCCTAAACAATAAAGAAACTAATTTGATATATGACATACCATTTAAGATTTTAACCAACCTGCAACTTAGGAGTAATCAAGTATGGAAAAGTGGAAAGAGGTTGGAATTTTAAAGTGTGATTTGGACATATCACAAGTACCATGAACCTCATTCAATAATTATTATAATCAAAGTGGATTGATTTAATTGTCAATTAAGAGGGATTCACACGCACAAATTCTTCTTAATAAAAATGGAATGATTAAATTGTTAATTATTAAGAGGGATTCACACACAAAAATCAACAACCAAATGTTCACCATAATTCATTATATACAGTATACACATATTGAACCTACCAAAAGTTTCAAAATCATAGGTTTTTCTTCAGATTTCCTAATCAAACTGAACTACCAAAATTAAAGTAAAATCGAATTTAATGGAGCCATCATATTTTAATTTAATCAAATTGGATTTTTTTAAAAACAAAGTGGAAAAGGGGAGTTATATATTTTTCAAAAACAAATTATAGAGCTAAAAACTTTAACAACTGTGATTGAAATTTTGGAGAAAAAAAAAGTTAGTAATTAGTGATTAGTCTTTAAAAGATCACACAAAGCATATAATAATTTGGTGCTAATTAACTCACCTAGATCTACTCTTTCTAGAAGAGAAAATAGAGCTTCTTCATTTGCATTCCATCATCTTTAAGCTTCTCTATATGGATTCCATCATTGTATTTGGTAGGAAAAGTCAGATTAATATACTAGTAACTATCAAAAAAATTCTCCATCTTTATCCCCTAAAAAAATTATCATTGCCATTAAAAATGGCCTTAATGCTTTAATACTTCCATCTTGCGCTTGCATATTTTAATTTTACAATGAAGCATAATAGACGCGCTACATCAATTTAAAACAATGTGCAGCAAAAAGAGGATTAAATTGTTGTTAGACAACAAATTGGAGAATAAATATTTTTAAATAACTACGGCTAAAATTTAAAGATGGAGAAAAAGGTTGGTGTTTATAAATCGGTCTTTAAAAATCACACACGAGATTATAATTGTCCCATGCTATTTCACCTTCATCCACTCTCTTTATCAACTCAACTAGAGGCTCTCCATAATATTGATTCAATAAATTTAAAGATCAAGTTGAACTAAATTAGAGTTTAAATATTTATATATATAAGTTTTCGTGAATTTATTTAAAAATGGATGAATTATTTTTTTATTCATACTAGTTAATATTATTGATGGTTCAGCAAATTAACTAAACTTGGAAAGTAGGCTGAAAATATAGACTTTTGGTGGCAAGAGAGAATTTCTTTCGCATTTTGTCGATGAAAATGAGAGAAAATGCAGCAAATTGTGCTTTATATATTTCATGCGTCAAAGAGTAGGACCAAACAAAACCGTACAAATTCGTGAGTCTCGGTTGACACTATTTATTTCTTTTCTTCTTTTCGTGTATAAAATGTAGATACAACTGGTAAATGTTAGTGATATGCACTAGGTCAATCATGTTTGACCATGTTTTGACTTTATCATTTTATTATTTATTGATTGGCAGTTTTTATCATTTTATATTAATGATTAAAATACTTGAATGGTTAATTCTTTCTAAGGTCATCGAGTATGTGACTTGATAGTAGAACCCTTAGGTTTAATAAAAGAATTATATACCATCTATCCTTAGTCTTAATAGAACATTGAGACTAGTATGATGTTGACTGATGATTATGTTTTACTAATCATGTATATGAGATATTAAGTCAAATCATAGGTGCTATTTGAGAAATAAGGCACTGGATGACCCACTGTGAGAATACTACATAGATCACTCACTACAAGAAATCAGCCAATTAGCGACGGATATTTCCGTCGCTAATTGGCTAATATCCGTCGCTAATCTTGATTAGCGACGGATTACCGACGGACTCAATCCGTCGGTACAATTTGGGTCGCTAATCGTTTAGCGACCCAAAAAACGAACCGTCGCCAACTTACCGACGGAAACTTCCGTCGGTAAGTTGACCTGGACCTGTCGGTATTTTGGTCGGGTTGACCGACCAAATACCGACACATTTAGCGACGGACAATTCCGTCGCTAAATCAGCGACGGAACTGTCCGTCGCTAAATGTAGTCGCAAAATTGGACTATTTAGCGACGGATTTTCCGTCGCTAAATAGTCCAATTTTGTCGTTTTTGAGCATTTTAGCGACGGTATATCCGTCGCTAAAAGCTCATATGTGGTCGCTAATTTTTTGTTTTTTTGGCAGAAAATTCCCGTTTTTCGGCATTTTTCGATTTTCCCTGTTTTTGAATAGACCCGTTAACTAATCACAGACAGACACAATAGACAACAACAAATAAACAAAAACCGAAACACAAATAAACATAAACCGAAACCGTTATATATAAATAAACGGTAAAAAAGTATACAATTCGATAAATACTAAATAAGTCAAAATATGCAAACTGTATTATAAAAATCCAAGTCCAAATACTATACTACCCCAAACTAGTAGTGTCGTCAGCCGGTGGAGGTGGAGGTGGGGGAAACTGCGGTCGTAACTCCGGTGGGAGTGTAGTCATCAGTCGCGCAAGCTCAGTACGGATCCGCTCGTCGAAACCCGCCTCCACAGTACGGATCCGCTGCTCGACCCGCTCTTCAAAACCTGCCTCCACAGTACGCATCCGCTGCTCGAGTCGCTCCTCAACCTCTCTAGCAATGCGCTGCTCGATCTCCTCACTAACGACCGCCTGCTGCTGTGACTGGGATGATCCGCCGCGGCGCAATCGGCTGCTCTGGCCGATGTAGGATGCTGATGCCGAACCAATACCGTAGACTCGCTGCTTCTTGATTGCCTCGAGAGACAAAAACAGCTCGTTCTCGTCGATCGGCTCTGGAGTCGACGAACTCCCTTCTCCAGCCGCCTGAGACTGGGTCGCTGCAGCAAGCTCTGCCTGGAAACGGTCCTGAGAATAAAAATACAAATTTATAGTTTAGTAAAACTTTATAAAAATACTTCACAAATATTAGTTTAAACCTACATTTCTAACTAAAATTCGGCAGCATTTTCTCTAAAATTAGATCATCACCCATTTTTCAGGGACATCCTGCAACAACTACAGACAACTCTCTTCAACAATACGAAATAGCAATCACAACACCCACAACAAACACGTAAACATCCTATAAACAACTAACTATATAAAGTTATATTTATATCATAGTAAGCAGTCACTTAAGGTTAAAATAAACTTACGTTTTTATCCTTTGATCTCTTGTCAACGAAGACAGTCCGATCAGCCTTGGTCAGGTGCAACCGTACATGCAACTCAGCTAAAGTGGGCTCTCGACCGAGCTCCTCAGTCTATCATATGAAATGAAAAAGTTAATTAGTAGATAAACAGAATATATAACGATTAGTAATATTAAAAACTTACCATAACTGTCTTATGCCTCGTAGCCGATCTCGATCCTGCGGTATGTCGAACCGGTCCGGTGCCAGCTCCGGACGGCTCACTCAGCCGATTAGCTCGTGCTACCTCAGACTTCTTCTTAGCCTCAGCAGTATCCCAGTCTCGCTTCCACGACGCCCAAGTATCAGCACTAACACTGCCCTCTTTTTTATCTGGCTTCATGTTGTGGAGAGTATCTTTGTACCGATTAGCCGCATGTCGGTAGAAGACCCCTCTAATCAGGTCCTCAGGGTGGGTGGAGTCCCAGCAAAAACCCTTCTGCAAACCATTAATTAATAAAAACAATTAGAAATCAAAAAGACAGTAAAACATATATTTAAAATTTTAATTTAACAACCTTGAACTCCTCGAAGTAGAAGCCCTTATGCTCTGCTGTCAGCTTCTTCCACGAGGAACCCTCAGGGAACCAGCTAGATCGGAAAATGGGCAAGATCGCCCTCGATGCGCTCCCGCTGTCGTTCCTGCTATCTAGTAACCTTTCTCTGTACGTTAAAAAAAAGTTAGTTTTCACATTTTTGAAATAATATTTGTTAAAAAAAAGTTGTCAATCATACCTTGCAGCATCAGGTGTAACTCTAATCCTCCCAGTCTCGTCCGTAGCTGGCGGCTGGTCCTGTGGCTGTCTCGCCGCTCTCCGCGGTGCGGGTCTACCCGCCAGCACCTGCTGCTCAGCCCCTGTATCCGAGCTCTCAAGTGGATCCTGCTCTGGGTCGCCACGTCCACGTCCACGTCCACGTCCCTGACCAGTGTCCCTACCCCGGCCTCGGCCGGCAGAAGAAGAACCTGAACCTCTCATATCTGCAAAACAAATTACAAAACAATATTCGACAAGAAAAAAATAATCACATCTATTATAAAAACCATAACACATAATTTTTTAACAAAATAAAGTTACTACATCAACAAACGTAAATAAAAGTCAAAATTCTACAGAAATAACATTAAAACAAATCATGCAATTTCTATATCATCTTCCGCTCCAATGTCATCATCGTCTGATGAGGATGGTGGATAATCATCTTCCGTCTCTACTATTGGAGGGTTGTGTAATGCAGCCTCGTC
Organism: Mercurialis annua; assembly: GCF_937616625.2. Lineage (NCBI taxonomy): Eukaryota > Viridiplantae > Streptophyta > Magnoliopsida > Malpighiales > Euphorbiaceae > Mercurialis > Mercurialis annua. The sequence goes on along the minus strand of NC_065570.1, from coordinate 7,755,194 downwards.
CGCCTCGCCATTCGGATCAACTAAATTTGTCGGGTCGTCATTCGTTATGACATCGAGCGGATGTTCTGCACTATCATCTTGGAAAGCTGGAACAGTTGTTTCAGGCATGTCTAGCTCAGAGCGAGCTTTTATCTTGCATACTGCCCACCAATCTTTCTTGTCCCGCTTTTTGCTAGGATAAGGTAAGTAATGTACTTGGTCGGACTGTTCAGCTAAAATGAAAGGTTCATATTTGTTGTATCTCCTTCTGTGATTAACATCCACTATGTTATACCGAGGATGGACTAACATACCAACCGTTTTTGTAGGATCAAACCAATTACATTTAAATAAAACCGTCCTCTTTATTGGTAGAGCTGGATACTCTAACTCAATAATGTCAGTCAACACTCCATAAAAGTCGCTTTCAGCTGGGCCGTAGAGTGATCCTTTTACACAGACTCCGCTATTCATTGTGACCCGATCCTCCCCATATTCTTAAGTATTGAATTTAAACCCGTTCACACAGTACCCCTTGAATGTTTTGACCGATCTAAGCGGTCCCTTTGCAAGACTTAGAATATAGGGATTGGTACTGACAGTTGGGTCTTTCACCTGTAGCACAATTATTATACGGATCAACACGATAATATAATATACAACTACGACGGTAAAACAACATTAATACTTACATATTGCTCGAACCAAAAGGCGAATTCCCTCTCCAATTTGACTACAACTTCGGTCTGTGTAATTTCGGGGTTGAATTCATACAACTCGCCTTCAAAAACTCTTTTTACAAGAATACGAGCGAATTAATACAATTTGTATCAAATTCTTCAATACTGAACTTAAATTTGTATATTAAGACTTACTCTCTGTAAGGTTCGATTTCAGGGCAATTCAAAAGGATGTAGCTTCGGGCAGCAACATATTCAGCATCATCCAGATATCTGTTCCGACAAGCACCTACAGGTCGCCCTTTTGGTTTGAAAATATTTAATCTGTCGAAATCATCATCAACGTCCATTTCGCAAACTTCATTTCTTTGCATCCGACATGGTACCATCGGATCACCATCCTTGAAATAAAAAGATGCAAATTTTGCTGTTTCCTCCAGTAGATATCCGCTGCTAATGCTTCCTTCCACTCTGCCTTTATTCGAAACCTTATTTTTGAGTTTTCTCAGGTATCTGCATAATCATATAATTAGTTAATTTACCTAATTATCGGTTGACGAAATAGAACTTTAAATATATCACCTTTCAAACGGATACATCCAACGATACTGAACAGGTCCTGCCATCATAGCTTCGTATGGAAGGTGTACGGGGAGATGTTCCATCGAATCAAAAAAACTCGGCGGAAATATACGTTCCAACTTGCACAGTATCTTCGGGATATCAAGCTCTAATCTCTGAAGATCTGCCTTTTTCAGCGATGTGGCGGTTAACTCTCTGAAGAATATACTCAACTCTGTTAAAGGCTCCCACACTTCTGCCGGAAGAAGCTCCCGAAGAGCAATTGGCAAAAGTCGTTGCATGAAGACATGACAATCATGACTTTTCATGCCCATCATCTTTAAACTGTTTAAATCAACGCACCTAGACAAGTTGGACACGTAACCATCTGGAAACTTTAACTTTTGAATCCATTCTAACAAAATCTTTTTTAAATCTCTGTCCAAAGCATACAAAGCCTTTGGATATCTACCAGTTTCCTCATCTTGTGCCAGGCCAGGACGATCACAAATTTTATTCAACTCTGCCCGAGATTTTGCCGTATCTTTCGTCTTACCAGGTACATTGAGCACGGTATTGAAAACGTTGTCAAATACATTTTTCTCAATATGCATGACATCGAGATTATGCCGGATCACATTTGTCCTCCAATACGGTAAATCCCAAAATATACTTTTTCGGTTCCAACCACGGCCTTTAGATAGTTCATCATTCGTAGCCTTAGCATCATTCTCATAGGCCCTCTTAAACCCCAAACCGTCCACCTCTGCTAACACTTCATCTCCAGTCCTCACACCTCCAAATTGATGTCTAACTTGTTTGCCTTTTCGGAATTCGGTAACATTCCGACGGAAATGGTGACCTGTAGGTAAAAACTTTCTGTGGCAATCAAACCACGATTGTTTTCCACTCTCGGGCAACGTGAAAGCCTCAGTATTTTCCATACAATGCGGACATGCCAATCTTCCTGATGTGCTCCAACCGGACAACATTGAATAAGCGGGAAAGTCATTAATTGTCCACATAAGCGCCGCCCTCATTTGAAAATTCTGCCGTTTTTGAATGTCATATGTCCGGATTCCAGATTCCCACAACTGATTCAACTCCGCTATTAATGGCTGCAGGAAAATATCCATATGGTTTTTTGGATTACCGGGTCCCGGGACAAGTATTGTTAGAAACATAAACTCATCCTTCATGCACATGCCAGGAGGCAGATTATACGGCGTCACAATAACTGGCCAGGAAGAATAATTTTTCCCAAAACTACCAAATGGTTGAAACCCGTCAGTACATAAGCCTAGCCTGATATTTCTTGTTTCGTCAGCAAAATCTGTATGCAACTCACTGAACCGTTTCCAAGCCGGAGAGTCAGAAGGATGACACATCTTCTCGTCTTCCATTTCATGTTCAGCGTGCCATGTCATATGTTTAGCTGTGGCTTTTGAAGCGTACAATCTTTGCAGCCTCGGAGTTAAAGGGAAATAAAACATTTTTTTGTACGGAACGTTAGCCCTTCTTTTGGCCGAATTGCTTTTAGTTACAGGTTTCCACCGAGGAAATGTGCAAACTTTACAGTGGGTTAAATCCTCGTCCGCCCCCCAGTAAATCATACAGTTGTGGAAACAGCAATCAATAACCTCGACCGGCAACCCGAGACCTTTCACCAGCTTCTTGATATTAGCAAAATTTTTCGGCATTTTGTTGTTCTCTGGAAGCAGTTCTTGTAATAAACGGCAGGTGTCATCAATCAAAGATATCGACCCCTGATGTCGACACTTAATATCCAAAATTTCAACAGATGCGGACAGGGGTGAGTGTTTGCTATTTCCGGGCCATATTTCTTCTTCTGCCGCACTCATCATATCAAAAAACTTCCGAGCTTCGTCATTCGGGGTCTCTTCCTCAAAAACTTCGGGACCAGCAACATCAATAACCATTCTCTGGCCATAGTTTAAATCTCCCCCTCCCTCATTATAGTAATCGTATTCATTAGCCGGCTGCTGAACTACAGGAGGGACATTCACCTCACCGTGGTGAATCCAGACATAGTAATCTGGAACAAACCCAGACTGCAAGACATGTAGTTTCACAACTTCGACATCTCGAAAATTTGTATTTCTACATTTTGTCCTAGAACATGGGCATTTCATCTCTTCCCCACTCATACACTCGGGATGTTGTACAGCAAAATTCACGAACTCTTCAAGATTAGGGAAAAAATCAGGCGGCAGGAAGCCTCTGTCATGTCTCGTATACATCCAACTGCGGTCTGGATTCATTTCTGGAGGACGTACAATTAGGTACTGGTTCATAAGCTCAATGTAGCAAAGTCAATGTAATTGACTGCTAAAAGGGTAGGGTCCTATCCCATTCGCAAAACTGGCGCCCCATAATTCGATCACGATATATGCATGAATACGGAAAAAATATTCGGCAGCCTTCCGGCGTCGTTCCCCAGGTGCATTACATAATATAGGGTGTGTAACGCTAATTATATATTCCGTAAAGAATAAGCGTTACACAGCCTATATTAAATAGCCACCCGGAGAACATACGCCAGAAAACTACCGAATATTCCTATACCATATTCATACATATATGTTTTTTCGTGATCAAATTACGCAGACGACATCAGTTTTACGAACTGTACACACGTACAATCCCGTGTCGTTCAATCTCTTGAACACACGGGACGGGTTTCTACGGCTAGGTAAGATTTTATTCGGTGGGAATAAAATCTTTGTTAATTAAATTTAACTGTTATTGAATTTACTCGAACTAATTAAAATAAAATACAAAAATGCAGTAACACTTACTTGTTGAAGAGCAGAACCGCAATAAATAGGAGATAAGCTATGTAAACAAACAACAACGGCTATGATCAGCGGCTATCAGCAATCGTCAGAAACAAACCTACATTAATAGTTTTGGATCAGATTATCATAACAATACAAATTAATACTTTATCAAGATACGTTTTTTTTAATTGTCTAAGTGATATAATATTTTTAACGAAAATCCGGCAGCATTTCCCCTAAAAATGAGCATCACCCATTTTTCAGGGAAATCCTGCAAGTAAACAATACATATTCGATTCCAACATAAACAACAAATCATTCATTAACCTAAATTAAAATAATTATAGATTCCCTAGTTTTATAAACTAACTTAATTTTATAACAAATTAATTAATCTAAAAAAATATTTAACCTAAATAATAATTTATTCAACCCACCATTCAACAATTTAACTAGCCTAATAATATATAACCATTTAAAAAAATTAACCTTCTTTACTAAAACTAACCTAATTTTGACAAAGCTAACCTAATTTTCACAAATCTAACTTAATAGTTTTTAAACAAAATTAAATATTAATAATTTCAATTAATCTCTTTTAATTATAATAAACACATAATTTAATCTCTACTTTAATTAACTACTCTAAATAAACTAGTGTAATTTAATTTAAAACAATTAGAATAACCTAATTTAATTATAACACTAATTAATTTATAATCTAATTAAACTTAATAATAATCAAAATTGAAAATTGAAGTTCAAAAAACCAACCTAGGCAGCTTCCACCAGCGGACAGCAGAGGTAATCGGAGGTTGGCAGCAGCAGCGGACGATGGCAGCGGCGTCGGCAGCGGGGGACGAAGGCAGCGGCTGTTATTTTTTTTAAGTTAAATATTGCATTATAATTAATAAAAAACAAAAGCTAACTTCAACTCACTAACCTACACTGTACCGGAGGTCGGCAGCGGCGGACAAGACCGGTGACCGGAGGTCGGCAGCGGCGGAGGGCGGCAGGCAGCAGTTACTTAAAAAAAATACAACTTTATTATATATTAAACAATTAAAAAACAATTAAAATATATAAATTAACTCACTGGAAAGAGAGGGAGAGAAATGGCGCCGGAATGCTTTCGCCGGAGAGGAGCAGTTTTCGCCGGAGAGGAGCAGTTTTCGCCGGAGAGGAGCAGTGGTGGCGGAGAAAAAAGAGAGGGAGGAGAGGAGGCGATCGGTGAAGAAAAAAGAGAGGGAAGGAGAGGGAGGGGTTTCGCCGAAAAAGAGAGGGAATTCGCCGGAGAAGGAGAGGGATTAGGCCGGAAAAGGAGAGAAGGAGAGGGAGAGCGGCGGAAAAAAGAGAGAGAGACAGTCTGAGTGCGAGAGAAAAGGAAGTGGGGTAAATTAGGTTATGGTTTTACCGACGGAAACAGTCCGTCGGTAATTCCATCGGTAAAACCATAACCCTTAATGAAACGCATCGTTTCATTAAGGGATGATTTACCGACGGATATAGAGTTCCGTCGGTAACCGTTAAACTCAGTATTAAATAAAAATTTACTTTTGCAGAATTAGCGACAGACTTAAATAATCCGTCGCTAATTTAGCAAAAAAATTGGCGCCTCCGTTCCCGCCATGTCCCCTCCAAAATTAGCGACCGAATTGAATTAATCGGTCGCTAAATTTACCAAAAAAATTGGCGCCTCCGTTCCCGCCATGTTCCCTCCAAAATTAGCCACCGAATTGAATTAATCGATCGCTGAACATGGTGGATTTAGCGACGGACAATGTCCGTCGCTAAATCCGTCGCTAAACAACTCATTAGCGACGGAGTTGGAATCCGTCGCCAAATTCCGTCGCTAATCAGCTGTTTTCTAGTAGTGACTGTCATAAGTAATTCTCATTACAGTTATATTAGTATAATCCTTTGACCTTGAAATCATCATGGATTTCTACATAGCTATTTCATATTTTGATACAGTCTTACATTATCTTTAACAGGATAATGGAATAGATTGTCATTGGATATGAAAGTAACTATGTGAGAAATGTGAGTGACTGAGAAGGAATTTGTCCCTCATTTATTTGAGTAAGATATCTATGGGCCCCTTGAAGAAGATAGACTGAAGTAAATGCATGGCCATGCTAATTGATAAGAAGTTATCATTTTCAGTCTACTTAGAGTCAAGAAACTAATGATTGAATGTTATAAGGATGACATAACTATGCCTTATATTCAATCTGGATATCGAGAGACAAAGGGATTAAAATATTATTGTAAATGGTTAAATCGGATTATCGATATTCATATAACTTGGGTAGTCATAATGTCTTGCTAGAGGCCACTTATGACTTGTGGGCTGAAATAGGGATTTCGAGCCTACTGCCAACGTTATATGAACCTACAGGGTCGCACACTAAGAACAGGCCCAAAACAGTTATGGGTTGTACAAGCCCAATGTGATTAAGTGATTAATTATATATATATATATATAATTCGTAATATATATATATATTAATAAATATATATATTAATTCGAAATTTAAGGATAAGTGTTTTCCTTAATTTATTATTTTTTGGAAGATAATAAATATAGTAATTAATATATATGGATAATTATCAAAAAGGAGTTTTTGATAAACATAAACTTGTAGAATTGCAATGAGATTGAAATTCGAATTTGTCTCAAACCCTAGTGTTATTTATCACTATAAATACTCATTAAGCAGTTGGTTTGAGAATCACGAAATTCATTATTCACTAAATCACTAAAATTCGAAATTGCTTGTGAAGCAATAGTGCTAGCACACAAGCACTAGTTTTGGCTAAGGTCTGTTCGTGTGGATACTCGTAGAGGACGCGTTCTTTTAAAGGCGTTTCTGATCCGAGGCCAGGTATCACCAAAGTGAACCACCTCCTTCCTTCCTACATTGCTGTTGAATTCGACATACAAGTAAGTAATTGTTCTGTTTAATTCGAATTACATGGATCTTGGTTTGGGTTTTTAGATAAATTTTTGAAATTCCGCTGCGTTATGAACCAATAAAACCCAACAGTAAATGGGTGAGCAAACAGTTGATTCCGTAAAAAACTAATCCGTTTTATTAACATTGAATTAACTGAATTATTTATTGGCCTAATAGTAAAAAAAACCCAAACATTTCCGACTTGTTGCAATTATATCCAAACCTTTTAATTTTTGCAATAATATTCAAATTGCATTTTTTTTTTGCAATAATATTCAAATTGCATTTTTGTAGTAATAATAGTCAAATTGATGGCCAAAACTTGTTGTTTTCAATTAAGATATTAGGCTATTATTATGTTTTGATGTATAATAATATAGTAAAAGTCCCAAAAAATGGAAAAAATTCAAAAAAATTCACATAAAAAGTGCAATTTGGATATTATTGCAACATAATAATGCAATTTGGATATTATTGCAAAAATTTAAAGGTTTGAATATAATTGCAACAAGTTGTAAAGGTTTGAGTTTTTTTTGCCATTAAGCCTTATTTATTTCTTTAATTAAATTAATTAGATTAATCAAATTATTTAAATTCTTTTTTTTGATACAAGATATTTACATTAGCTCAACTTCAAGACGTGGAAGACAAAAAAACTAATATAATCAGTTTTGGATACAGAAAAAATCCAAATTTCTAAATACGTCCAATCTAGAATAAAGAAAAGACGGATGAAAAGACTTGTTAAAAAGAGCCGTCTTGATAACGCTATCCAAAATAAGACTATCTATCCGACTAGTTTTGAACTTGAAGACACGTTAATTTCTAACTTTCCATAAGGACAAATTGACGAAGAACCATATAGAATTTCATAGAATCCTGTATCGTTTTTTGCATAGACTAGACCATATACCATAGAAGCTCTCTAAAGAAGAAGGCGAAACCCAATCGTTATTGCTCAATCGATTGGAAGAGATATCTCATAACATACGACCAAACTTGCCATACAAATGCACAATCAAGCAAAATATGTGCAGTAGACTCCACCTGCATATAAAGAAGACAACCACTGCGTTTAAAGAGATTCTGTCCTAAACTACAAGCAAATGAAAAAAATTGAACTCGTGGAGGAAATTTAGTGGCCCAAATCATACGAATAAAATCACTTCCCCCATAGAGGAGGAGCAGCGACCTGCTCCTCTTGTGAAGGAGGAGCTCCTCCGATTTTTTTTTTAAAAATTATTTATTTTTTGTAAAAAATATTTATCGAGTTTTGATAGCGGATTCGTAATTCGAAGGAGTACAATGGTGGGTCGGAAGTTTTTTAAATAAAAAATTTTAAAACGATTAATTTTTAGGATTAATTTGAATAGTTTTAAAGTTTAAGGATTTGTTTGTATATTTATCAATACAAAAAAGTATAATATAGCCCTTCTATTTAATTGGTTTTAATATTTGCATCTTTTAATTAATTAAATTGTACCCAAGTTATTCAGAATGTTGTTGTTGGGTTGTTGTACCTGCTCGGCCGAACTACTTGTATATCCGAATCTACTCGGTGTCTGGTTTTGTTCGGCTCTTCTATTACTCTGTTCAGCCACTGATTGTTCGGGAAAGAGCTTGCCCAAGTTTTCCATCGCCTTACTCAAGCAATGAAAGTTATTTAGAATGTGTCTTTGGACCGATGCCTGATCAGACATGATGTTTCTCATAACCTCTGACGTTTGACATCGCGCCATCAACTATCTGTTTATTTTTCTGGGCGATCTCTCCCCTCATAGCCGAGAAATCGGCTTGTGATAATGAAGGGCGAGATGGAGGAATTAGCTAGTCTCCGGAATCATCGGTCACCTCATCATTCTTGTCCATGGGAGGGGTTCCATCAGCTAAAGAGGGATTCGCCCCTTTGTTTGGCTGAGTTACCTGTTTGTCCTTGGCCTTGATCTCTGCTATGTCCGAATCGATATCGTCTACTACTTTGTTCCCCTGTTTCAGTTGTTGTCGGCGTGTAGACTGAGCGTGCCTGGAATCGTCCTTAAAGTCTGTTTTTATGCAAACCATAAATAGATCTCCAGTGAAGTCGCCAAAAGATGTTGACCTGTAAATAATCCGGACTCGAATTTTTGAATTTGTAATCGGGATCGGTTTGAGATTTGATGCTTTAACAAACTTGTGAGAAGATATTCACAGTGTTTCGTTGTTTAAAATACTTAACCAAATAATCTAATAATATTAATCCGGAAGCTAATAAACTCAGGCGAGATTAATATCGAAACTATTCCTATATTAAAACAATTCGGGAAAAAGCACTGGGCTTGGTTTTCGATTAATTGATTTGTTTGTTTTAATTTATGAAAGCTCTGAATTATTTATAGCACTGCAAAAATCAAGACTCTTAATCTAAATCTAACTAATATTTTTAAAGAAGAATAATTATAATGAACTTTGGACTCTCAATCTACTAAACAAAAAAAACTAAATAATAAAACTAATTATTAAGAAGGCTTTTTTTCCACCGGCCTAATCCCCAAATAAAGAGGAAATTAGGCTCTCCACCACTAAACATCAAAATATTCTCAGTAGTACTGTTCGGTTATTTCGCTTCTAAAATTACATTACATTTTAAATCGCTTTCTTTTTTACTTTGCAAAATTAAAAAAATACGATTTTCTGTTTTCTTCTTTAAAATGATTCAATCTCACTTCCCCTTCAAAGATTATATGGAGAGTCTCTTCAATTTTCTCTACCTCCGCCTCTTCCGTGCCTGTATGTGAATATTGCCGATGACAATTGCTTCTCCGGCGATGAAGTGTGATAGAAAACGGCGACCTCCAGCAATTTCTTCAACAATATTTGTCAAATCGTTTTTTATTTTGCTATCGCACTAGTGCTGTTTCTGAGGAGATATTCTGAAAATGGAACTTCGAGGTTCAAGTTTGTAGGTGACCATTAATTTCCTTTTTTACTCTATTAATGTTGTTTGTATTTTCACAATTTGCATTAAAAGATGATGGCTTATGTATCTGATTGTAGAAACTGTAGGGAAAAGTCATGGTTTTGTCCAATTTTTGTCTCAATGTTGAAACGGGTTGCTAAATAAGGTACTCACACTTCTTTTCACTCTGCCTGTTACCTGTTTGATGAAAATCCTCAATCAATTCTTTTAAAATCAAATTTATAAGTTTTTGAGCTGACAGATTCATTGTCTTGAATTGTATTAAGGTAATACTATGTACATACATCAACTTCTTATTTAACTTGTTTTTCATATATGAATATACAACTATTTAGTTAAATTCAGTTATATTATTTTGTTTGATTCTCAAGAGAATGGACTGTTATGTGCTGGTGAATGGTGATAGTTTGTGAAATACTTTGGAGGGTATTGAGATAAAGATGAGTAAGAAAATAATTTAATTGTAAACCGATGGCGGACTTTAAGTAGACAGTTAGTAGACTTAATAGTATCCATGGAAAACCATGACCATGGATAACACTGTTTACATTATAACAATTATTGAGAGTTTAGCATTTTCAAACTAATTTTGGTTGGCAGCAGATTGCCTAGTGACTGTCTTTTTTGACACATCTGCTTTGAGTGTGTTCTTCTGATTCTTGTTATTGTTTTTGGTTTGGTAATAGTTTGAGCTTTTAACATCACAAAATTATTGTGTATATTTTCAACAGTGGGAGAGATTTCGGTGATGTAGACCCATTTTCCTTCTAATTTGTTGCTCCTCATAGGTACTTTATCGTTTTTATAATACTGGAAATTTCTAACATTGGAAATTCTATTTCTAGTTGACTGAATTTGATTAACATGCATATTCATGTTGTTTTTTTGTTATATCCTTTTGCATGCTATTGGTTTCCACCAAGACTTTTTTTCACTCACCACAATAGGATGATTAACATAATACTTGGAAATAAATAATAGATGATTATTCATGATTTTTTTTATCGATAGTAAACCGATAATTGACTGTTAGTAAGCAATTATTGACAGAAATTGCTATAGTAAGGGAAAAAATATTGATGGTAAAGTGATAATTAACTTGTTCATTGTTCTGATTGTTCCGTGACTGTTAATTTTTCTAGACTGATAATAAATTAATAGTAAACTGATAATAAACCATTAGTGAAGTGGCCTATCTTTAAATAAATTGATAGTAAAACATTAGTAAATAGTTAGCAAGGTAACTTATCTTTTAATAACCGGATAGTAAACCGTTACCAAACAGTTAGTCAAATAAAACATCTCTGTTCGAATAGAACATAGTCATGGAAAAGCATCTCTTTATTTTAATTATATCTATTATTTTTTACCAAATAGTTTCTAACAGTTCACTAAAGGGTTACTAATTTTATATATTTTTGCTGATCAACAGCGGGAGCATATTACATTTATTTTATATCAATACAGAAACATGAAGATGGCAGAAAATATTGAGAGTGACGAAGAGGTTGAAGTTAGGAAGACGAATGTGGAAGCGAGAAAGGCAAAAAAAAAATAATACTTGTGACTGTCTGGTATATGGATTTTCAGTTTTAGTTGTTTGTTTGGATTATTTTGTTGTATATGATTATTTTCTAAACTTATGAATATTGGTTGTTATTTTTGTTCAGATTTATAAATTCAGTATCTATTTATTACAATGTTAGTTAACTAATAGTAAACTATTTTTTAATATATGTTTTATTTTATTACAAATTATAGGTAAATATTTGGCAATCTAATAGTAAACTTCTGATATATAATTTGATAAACTTTCATATAGTATACTAGTAATTATAATAATTGTCTAATGATTATTATTATTTTTGTGTCATTTGTTGATAACCATTTAGTAACTATTTAGCAAGCCTTTGGTTACCATTTAATACATTTCTTTATTTTAATTATATATATTATTTTTTATCAAATAGTTTCTAACAGTTCACTAAAAGATTACTAATTTTATATATTTTTGATGATCAACAGCGGTCTGAAACTAATCATTAAACTAACTAATTAAAGAATGAACTAACTAATATTTAACCACAAATAAAATGAGTTAAGAAGATACCTTATAATTAAAGTTTTGGTTTGTTGATTGCAGTAATATATTGTTATATGGAGAACCAAAATCATTGTCCTCTCTTGGTCTGAAACTAATCATTAAACTATAGTCTTTTTGCAGTTGCTGTTATCAAATAGTCCTTTACAATCTTCAAGCTTTCGTTCACGGAAATAGAATGCAAGGAGGCATACTTATGTGACAGCCTGCTTCAGCCAATTCTCTACACACCATGCAAGGCTGAGAAATGATGTTATAATAAGCGTGAATTGCTCCTTTAATATCAAAACTATCAAGCTTTTGGAATTCAAGAAGCCTATCCAGTACTTTAGAACTATAAACTGCCTGAGCAACTAGCTTTATGAAACTTGTTGTACTCGGACCATCTTCTTCATGGATAGCTCCCGTTAATGCATCTTCAAAAGCTTTTTCAATTACAATACTAGTTTTTTGGGTACCACCACCCAAACCTCCAAATAAAAGAGAACCATTAACGAAAATTGTTCTGAGGGGTAGCATAGAGAGCACTTGTTGCTTTTTGTATTCTTCTCGGGCATTATTGCTTTTTGTATTTTTTTTTTGTAAATTTTAAATGCTATGATTTATGCTTGTTTCTATAATTCTAAAACTCTTGTCTTCTTAGTAAAACGGTAGTAAATTGTTAGTAAACGGTTAGTAAATTAACTTATCATTTAGTAAACAATTAGCAATTTTTTTAGTAATTGAAAATGAATGGGTGTTGGGTAACCAATGGTTAACATTGGGTAAACCGTTGGTTAACTTATAATAAATTTTATTTTGAACATATCATTAATAAAATCGTTAATAAACTGTTACTGAACTTAATTTTTTGTTGCTAGTTAACCAATGGTGTACTAATAGTACACAAATAACCTTATTTTTAGTACACTGTTAGTAAACGTTGGGTTAACTGTTGATAAATGTGTAATAATTTTTATTTTGAATATATGGTTATAAGTTGTAGTATTTTGTGTAAAAAAATCTATTAGCCTTTTTATAGTTTTTATAATTTTGTCTTTAGAATACCGTTAGTGAACCGTGAGTAAACCGTTTATCTTTGTTTAGTAAACCGATAGTAAATCGTTAGTAAATTTATATTTAGTAAACCGATAGAAACCATAAGTTTAATATTTTATAATTTTAAAAAATAAACAATAGTAAATTGTTTTTTAAGTAAACGGATAGTAAACTGTTGGTAAATTTATATTTAGTAAACCGATATAAACCATAAGTTTAATATTTTATAATTTTGAAAAAATTAGCAATAGTAAATTGTTTTTTAAGTAAACTGATAGTAAATCATTGGTAAATTTATATTTAGCAATAAATTGTTTTTTAAGCTATATGTTTTCTAAAGGTGTTTTTATATTTTTCAAATTTTATATTTTTTTCCTCATATGTCTGTCATTTTAATTGTACTTTGTATTTTTTTTTTCAAAATTTTATTTATAGGTGTAACTTGATTTTTTGAATCATTTCAAGGCAGTCATAGAAAAGCATCTCTTTATTTTAATTATATCTATTATTTTTTACTAAATAGTTTCTAACAGTTCACTAAATGGTTACTAATTTTATATATCTTTGACGATCTAAATTAAAATCTATTTGTGATGTCAACAATCCAACAATGAACAAATACAAATTTATATTCAAAAAAAAAGTTGGTTGTGCCTATGATGAGCCACATCTGACATGAAATTGGAACGTGCAATGCATAATTAGTTTGAAAAGAAAACAGAATAAAATGTACAATAAAATGAAATTATAATTTTGGACATTAATTTGATAATTGATATATACAAAGTGAAATGACAGATGAGCAGAAGATGAAGTTGAGTTAAAACACAGAGATGATTTTGATTTTTCTGTTAAAACACAGAGATGATTTGATTTATAATAAAATTAATCTTTAGTAAATTGATAGTAAATTGTTAATAAATTTAAATTACACATTTTGATTAAACTAAAAGCCAACAAACAAATTGGGATTATACTCCTACTTTAGTCAATTCAGTTTATATTCATCTAAGGCCATGAACAACAATCCAAATATTTTGATACATATCAGGGAAACTATTAGGAACCTCATTAAACATTATAATCTTCTAAATCTACTCACACTAATCCAAAATCTCTTCATGAAAATATCAAACACCATCCCATCATCGGAATTATCTATTTTCCAACTAATCTTGCAAGGCACAACATGTTTAAGAAAAATCAAAGAATACACACTTAGCCTCCTCCATGTCACCCATTAAAACATACCCAGCCAACATAGAGTTCTAAGAAACCAAATCTAACACAGGACTTTTATCAAACATATTGCGAGCATGATCAAGTTCCCTCAAACAACAAACCTATTGATCAAAGTATTTTGCAGATTAGACATCAAAATCAAAATCTGTTTGCAATACATGATAATGAATCAATTTCCCTTTAGATTCAGAGAATCTAAGAGTGCAGAACTGAATTAAAAAATAATGATTTAGAGAACCCACTGTATACAAACCAATTTCAATCAATTCCGCCATTTGAAGAACCAAAAAGAAGAAATAATCTAGACGATGATAATTACATCGCCGCATCATCGAATCCCATTTCCCATTTCAAACCCCTTCAAATAACCCTCTTTATACAAACCAATTTATGTAATTTTCAGGATCTTGTAATTGAAGGGAGTGAATTAAAATCCGTTGAATGATTCCCTGATATTAGTTTTGTGATTTTGGAAGAGATCTGTTGCCTTTTGTACCAATCGTATTTCTCAAAATATAAAAGTTTATTTTTACAACAAAATTTTAGTCAAACGTAAAGTTCAATTAATTTTAGTCAATAGGTGCTCTTGAGAATATTAAAGTGTTTTTGGAGTATTTGTCTAAAAAACTCCCAAATAAATCCACATGATGTTTTGATCCATGTCTCTTTTGGGCCGGTGTAAACACCTTTCCTCCCTCAATTGGATTAAAAATAATCAAATTTCTAAACCAACAGTTAGCAATGAACTATTTGAATACAAAATTAAGAAGCGAAACAAAATTAATTTAAAGTAATCAAGCATCCACAATAATACAAAACAGAAGTATTAATTATATAATATACACAAGTATAACATATATTCTATAAGCAGTTGCCTGAATTTTCTCCTCCTCCGCCAGGCTCGCCAATTACAAACCGCCATGTTCATCTACTCAAATCTAATGAAGCCACGTGGCAATTTCAGAAGTCAAGAGTTAATTATCTACCATGTAATAATCCCAACTATACTGCTACACTGGCGACTGAGTTTGCCGGAAACCTTCAGCATGACTCAAATTTGACTCCGGCATCAAATTTAATCCAGTTTTTAACTGAAATTTAAACGTATCAACCGTAGAATTCATCGGTGTAGTCGGCTCCGACAGCTTCGGAGAATCATAATTATAATCGTCGGACCGCCTTTTACACAAGAAGAAGACAATAAAGAATAGGAAGCAAGAAAACAACAAGACTAGTACAAGTAACATGATCTCACCATGGACAGCGAAGTTCCGGTCACCGGAGAAAAAAAGCTCATCGTTCTGATTAGGAGCTAAAGATGAAGCTGAAGGCTGTGTATAACTATAGCTAGGCTTATCCATTGGAACTCTCTGTCTCAGCAACTTCTGGGGTATTGGGTATTAAATACATATTTTTTGAACTTGTACAAGTACAACGTTAGTTTATTAGCACATGTCTTAGTATAACACTGTTGGGTTCAATTAAGGTGCTAACCCTAGAAATGAAATGACGTCGTATTTAATAGAAAGGGGATGTGATATTTTTTTAACTCGGAGTGCCAATAATTAAATTTGAGGAAGAACAAGATATGGGGAATTGACAAGAACTAGGGTACAGAGGAAATAGCCAACATTGGGTAGATATGTGGTCCTTTTTTGTTCTTGGGTTATATGGCGCGCGAAGATAAGAATCTTTTTGTTTTGGCACCAGAAAACCTTTTTAGCTAGTAATAAAATACTTACTAGTACAAGAATTTACGTTGTCATTTCGTGTGGCTAAATTAATTAAATGTAATCTTAGCTAAACTCTTAAGTTTGATGTTATAATAAGCAAGTGTTTGATTCCGTTTTTCGAAGCATTTTTAGCTTTTATGTTACAAAAAGCTCTATTAATTAATTGTTTGATGTAAAGTCTATAACAATCATTTTTAGTTTTTTGAACATCAAACAACTGTTTTCGGAAAACCTCTATTCTAGAGATGTTTTTTTAACATTCGATGGTTGTTTTGACACTATTAATAATTTAGATAATAAAACTATTTCTATTAAAATATTTGTGTTTATAATGTAGTATAAAATTACTTAAATTATTTTTATATGACATGATTGTCTATAAATTATATAAAATCAAATTATTAATAGCTATAATTAACTCTTTTTAAAGTATTTATAAAATTATATCAATTTTTTATTATAATTTTTTTAATTATTTTACTAAATATAATTATAATATATTTATAATATAAAAAATAATAATACTCTTTAAGGTCATTTGACATATCAACAACTAATCAAATTTCATCAAAAACTTATACTATTTATCAACAAAACGGACTCTAAATAAGATTGTTGTTTTTCAAAAATGTAATAAATATATCACTCAATTACTTGTGTTTTCTAAATTCATTCCTAAGGGATTGTTGATCAAAGAACTTTCCCATATGATCCTCTTTTACACCCATTTTTTTTTTGATAATTTGGGGAGGGGGAAATGCTTATGGGAGGAATCGAACCCACAATCTAGCAGTTTGCTGCTTAGCACTTATACCATTTGAGTTATAGCTCATTGGTACCCAAATTATTTTTATAAACTGAAATAAAAGACCAATTATATATAAAATTTAAAAATTACTCCCTCCGTTCTTTTTTAGTTGTCCATTTAGCCAATATGCACATACCAAGATAGTGCTTATTTTGTATTAATTTATAAAGAAAAATATTAATATAGCCCTATTAGTTAATAAATGCCTTTTAAATTAAAACATAGAGTCATTTATTAGGGATGGGTAAACTTGGAAGATAAGTAGCTAATATCACATAGGATTTCTAAATGGACAACTATTTATAGATAAATAAAATTGACTAAATGGACAACTAAAAAAGAACGGAGGTAGTATATAAAAAAATTAAACTGAGAGTTTAGTATATTTATTTTAAATTATAAAATTGACGAATTAAAATATCTAAAGTATTTTTTAGAAACATATTTGATAATATGATTAAAATTATAAATATAAAAAATTGTACTGCCTATTTTACAAATAATAGAGGCAGTTTGTCGGGGTGGTTTAGGCCGTCAAAAACTTGAGCTAATATAGGGACGGTTTCAATCACCTTTTACCAAATTTTATAAACGGTTTATAATTTTAATATAGAACGTAACTATATATAGGAGCCAATGGTTGTCTATATTTGTTGCAAATTGGCTTTAACAAACCGCCAGATAATAGAAACCGGGGGTATTCAAATTATCAGAAATATCCTTTTGCTGACCAAATTTTAATATTTTTTACTTTCATTACTAAATTTTAATTTCTTTTAATTTGGTATCAATTTTTTGTTTTCATTTTGGTTGCCAAATTTTAACTGTTAGCCGAATTTTATTTATTTATTTTTTTGCATAATTTGACCGAAAAAATTCTTATTGAATTGAAATTATGCATAAATGATAAGTTTTTATAAAAATATAAACAAAAAAAATTGTTAATAAAACATAGCTGCCACGTCAACATTTTTATCTGAAAGCTTCTGTTGAAACAGTTTTTAAATTTAATGATAAAAATGAAAAAAATTGAAATTCGGTCACAAAAAAATATAAAAATAATTTAGATATTCCAATGTCTATTATCCAAAAACCGCTCCTACAATTTACCACATAGGCTTTAAATTATTTGGTTATTAAATCATTATAAATGCTAAATATCAAGATTTATTATTCAAATAATAACCCTTAATAAAACATATAATATAGTTCTGCCCTCAAAAGCTCATTCTTTTGTATGGGATTTAAATATTTATTTTTTTCTTTAGTTTTACAATCAATCAAGTTCATGATGAAGACCCAGTTTATTGAAACAAACTTAGGGTAGATGTACGTGTCTTGTTTCATTGTCAAGAAAGGATTTAAATGAGTGGTGATGCGTCCGCACATGTAAATATCAAGAATTTAAGTCTTGAAATAATGTCATTGGCGTGCTGTGGTTAGATTTTTTTTCTTCCCTATTTTGTATGCTTGCTAGAATTTATTTTTTCTCAATTTAAAAAATTTAGTTTACTGACAAGTGGCTAATTAAGTGTGTACATTGGGTCATTATGTCTTCGTTGGATTCTATTTCTCTTAACTACTTCCTTCTATTTATCAAAAAAAAAAAATCCTTCTAAAATAAATTGTTTGAATAAATATAAAAATATAAATAAATTACTTAAAATTAATAGTTTTATCTATGCTCTTCTATTTCCTTTTAAATGTCATTTTATAATAAAGAATATATATTAAAATTATTTAAAATCTATTTAAATGAAAAAAATAGTGTTATATAATTATACTAAAAGCTACCATATTAATAAATATTACTTTTACTCTAAAATAAAGGACAACAATAAAAAAAAATTAAAACTTAACTTTGAAATTTAAAATGAACATTGATTTTCAAATAAAAAAAAGTTAAAAATTATCATTTAAAAGAAAACAGAGAGTTATTTTTTCAAAAATATAAATAATTTATCAATGAATAATTTTTTTATTCGTACATTTTGTATTGATATATAAAGCTATTAATTCATTTGAAGCTAACTATATACATTAGAGATAAATATGATTTTAAATTTTTAAATTATTTATTATATATAGAAAATTGTGTTTTAAAAGTTAATCCTTTAATTAAAAATAAAACAAGAGGTAAAAAATATTGTCAATCTTAAATTTTATTAAAATGAAAACAAACACAAATGGGATACTCAAAAAATATAATGAAACTATTTACATGGGGAAGAATACTTTTTATCATTTTTAGTCAGACAAACATTGATTGTATATAAAAAAGAAAAATCTTTATTAGTTTCCAGTGAAAGAAATGAAAAACTTTAAATTTCATACATGCCAAGATAATCATCAATCAAGTTGATTCAATTTATACTATAACATCCAAAATTAATGTTATTGTTTTAACTAGTTTGTTTCCTGCATTTTATCTTTGTGCGGAAAAAAATACAGGCAGATCAGAGGTGACGTCAAACCTTAATTTGAAATTATTAATATTTTTCTCCAGATATCTTAATTTTTTTATTAAAATAAAGTCAATTCAATAGAAGTTTTAAGTTAGATCAAGATTAGTACCAACCAAGTACACTTAGCTTGTATTGTTCTACTAACTATCACAGGCCACTTAAGAATTAATTCTATTGAATTGAATTAGTAGCTTAGAAAAATTAGGCTTTTAATTGTTTTACTCTGTGTATGTGCGCAACGAGTATATCAGCAATATTGGAAGTGTAATTCAGACGTGAAGTGCATTGGCACGTAACATAAAACTAAAATACAAGAGCCGCCGGCGGATGGATTGGACCACTTACTTATCAATCCAAAGCCAATGAGAGAACTTCTATGAACCTTCTTCAATGGTTATACATGAACCCTATCTAACAAGTTCTTTGTCTCTTTAATCCATTTGCCTGAATTACCCACAAATAATTTCTATAATTGTCATTCTTTTTGTTCATTTATAGATCTAACGATTTTCGTTTCATCATATATATAAAAGGAATTATGTTTCCGTAATTTCCTTCTCTATCTAAATAAAAAATGTAATATCAAAAATACCGACTATATATTAGGACTTCAACTTATTTTAAGTCATTTCATCATTTATAGCCGTCACTCTTTTTCCTCTCACAATTCTTTGTCTATACTTCTAATCTCCCTCTCAAATTTCTCTCTCTAAAACGCTCTCTTCCTCTCTTCTTCTGTGGTCGTCGAGTTTTTTCCGTTTGGCCGTTCGTCTCACTGTTGCGCATCTTCTGGTGAATTACTCACTGTCGTATTATAATAAATTAATTATATATCCATCAAATATGTAAAAAACATTTATTAGAATTATTTAAATTTAGTAAAAAAATAAATTAATTTTAATTAGCGTTAAATAAAAATATTTTTTTAAAATATATATGAATTTTATTATAATATAATTAATTATTTAATTTTAAAATTAGTTTTATTCACCAAAAAATACCAAACCTATGCATTTTGTGTCAGTTATAGCCAAACCTTATTTAAATATTTCAGCTGTCATGCCAGCCAATTGCTTAGTTGGCGGTGACGTGGACGATACGGTGTCAGAAAAACCGGTTCGATTCAAAAATGGCTAAAAAAGAAACATAACATATAAGGTTCGGCTAAATCTGGTGATTTTTAAAGATTTGTAATTGACACAAGACGTATAGATTTGGCATTTTTTGGTGATTAAGGTTAAATTAATATATTTAACTTTATATTTTAAGTGACTTTTGACTTAGTTGAATAATTAAGTTAAGCTTAACAAGTGTTATCAGATACTAGTGAACTAAGTCTTAGAAAAATTAATTTAAATAATAAAATGGATCATTAAACACTACCTACTTATTTTTGCCAATTAATTGTTTTTATCAATGATATTATAATCTAATTTAGATAGAATTAATATAGAAAATTATCCAAACTAAATACAAATAATATTTGTTTAATTTAGATTAATTATAAAGCTTATAACTAAATATTTGTATTTCATTTAATAGAATTGGATCAGATTGAAAAAAAGAAATATTTGTTTATTTGTCATCACTGTATTAGGATTAAACTAACAACTACAATAAAATATGTTTATTAATCTAAATATGTGGAATATATTGTTGGATGTAACAAATTCGCTTTAAATAAATATTTTCGTTCCAGAAAGGTCTGAAAAAAATATGAGAAAATTAGGGAATACACTCCAATTTTGAAAATATTTATATAGATTACCTCCCTTATTAAAAGATATAAAAAATACTTCCTCTTTTATTGTTATTTGTGTATTTACTCCCACGTGTCATTTTTAATTATATTTGCGCTGTTTCATTGTTTTTTACGCCGTTTTATTTAAAAGTTTTTTTTTATACTCTTAGGGCAGTTATTGCTCATTATTTCCTGTTTCCCTCTTTTCTCTTCTCTTCTATTCTCTCTCGTTCTCGTTCTATTTCACTCTTCGTGTTTTCTGATTTATTTGCTCTTCACTGCATCGTTTTTTGATTGTTGTATCTTCCATTGTTACTGCTCTATCATCTGCATTGTTCATCGGTGAGTGATTTCTCTAATTTTTTTTTTATTTTTAACGGTTATGCTTTTGTTATATCTTATTTTTTGTTGTGTTAGATCTAGGATTGTGTTTTTTTTTTATGATTTTAATAGTTTTTTTTATCTTACAATATGAATTGCAAATGATTTTGTATTAAAAATTTGTGAATCTGTTAATGCATGTACAATTATTTGATATTTTGTTAGTTCTTATCACTGATTTTGTTTTTTTATACTTTTTATCTCCAGTTTTTATTATACATTATGTCTGATACTGATTTTGATCAAACATTATCAGAATTCTTGATTCAATTGAAGAATCCTGACATTGCTCCTAAAGAAATGGAGGAATCTTCTGATTCTCCGGTCCGTATGAGTTTGAGGAAAAAGACTATTGGTAGTAAACCTGTTGCTCCTAAAATAGAGAAGAAAGCAATAAAGAAATCAAAATCTGTGCAGAAGTCTGTTGCTGGAAAAAGGAAAGCAAATTTTGTGGTACCTAAAAGAGATATTAAGAGGAAAAGGCTTGGTACTGATAATTTGGATAAGAATGATTCATTTCAGGTATTTTTTTGATTAATTGTGTTTTTTTCGTATTGTACTGATAATCGAATGATAATATGATTATAACATGATGACAAGTTGATGATAACATGATGATAGCGTTATGTTAGTATAAATGTGTATACTGATAATATTATGATAATATGCCTTTTTTGTGATAATATTGTGCAACTTGTATGTGTTCAGTTGTTTGGTAATATGATGATAATATAAAATATTTGTTTCTGTTGATACTCTTATGATAATAGTATGTCATTTTGAGAGTGTTGTTTTTTTCTGGTAGTTGTATGTGTTCAGTTATTTGATAATATGATGATAATATAAAATATTGCTTTTATGTTGATACTCTTATGATGTTTTTAATAGTTTTTGTATAACTGATGACAATTTTATGACAGTATGATACCATGATGGTAAGTGTACTGATAATCGAATGATAATATGATTATAACATGATGATAAGTTGATGATAACATGATGATAAGTTGATGATAACATGATGATAGCGTTATGTTAGTATAAATGTGTATACTGATAATATTATGATAATATGTCATTTTTTGTGATAATGTTGTGCAACTTGTATGTGTTCAGTTGTTTGATAATATGATGATAATATAAAATATTTGTTTCTGTTGATACTCTTATGATGTTTTTAAATACTCTTTGTATAACTGATGACAATTTTATGACAGTATGATACCATGATGATAATGATGTTTTTTATAATAATATTTTTGTATAACTGATAACATTATGATACCATTTATAATACTCTTTGCATTTGTGTTTATTGCAGACATTTGATTTGTTACTTGGTCCAAAGGATCGGTTTGTCGGTAAAGTTGGAAATGCTTCACAGAATGCAGTGCTGAAACATATAAAATCGAAGCTTAGTGAAGATCAGTTAGCAACGTTCAAGAACAGTAGGTTTGGTGCCTTTCTAGAACTTGACAAGGATGTACTGAGTCTTAGACTCATACATGCCATACTTTTAAGGGAAGTTCATCACAACAATTTGTCAGAGCTTTGGTTTCATTACGGTTCACAGAATATGCGATTCAGTCTATATGAGTTTGGTCTTGTTAGTGGACTTGTTTGTGTTGGTGATGAGTCAAGGTTTTCTGGTCATTTTAAGGACAGTAATTTTTTTAATAAATATTTTGGTGATGTGAGCAAGATTACCCGTCAGGTTATTGAAGCGAAATTTAAAGAGGCTGCGTGGGAGAATGATGAAGATGCTGTAAAGTTTGCAAAGCTTTACATGGTTCGGTGTTTTTTATTGGGTCATCTTGGGACTACTTTGGTTGACGATCGGTTCATTCACTTGCTTGAGTGCCCTGATTATGATGATTTTCCATGGGGAAAATATTCATTCCAGTTATTTGTTCAGTCTACTAATTAAGAACAAGTTGTGGACTAAACATAATGCATCAAGTCAATCTGCTTTCTATCGTTTGTATGGTTTTCCGCATGCTATTCAGTTTTGGTTTTATGAAACATTGATTTCTGTGCCTGAGTATTTGTGTACTTTGAGCAATGCTGCTGTTTATCCTCGATTACTGTGTTGGAGTCCGAAGGATATTAAGAAAATGCAGAACTTTGATTTTCAGGTTTTTGATGATGGAACTGAAAAGGTATTATGATTCTTATTTAACTTTTTTTCTTTTATTGATTTGTGTGTTATTTGTGAGCTAATTATTTTTTATTTTTTATAGGTCTCAGTGCTTTCAAATATTGTAGCAAATGAGTTTGAGTCAAGTCAACTTATTGTTACTGGACTAAATTATCAAGGTCAAGTTGTGAAGCGAGCAAGAACTTCTGCTTCTGATTCTGAAGATAAAATATTGGAAGTGGCAAGGTCTGCTTGTATTAAATTTGTCCATGAATTGAAAGCACTAATTTTTGATAACAAGGCTGATTATTCTGATGTGGAGTGTGACGTTCGAAAGCGCATTTGTGCTTCTGTGGTTAGTTTTGAAGAAAATCAATTGAGTGATATTTTTGATGACAAATCTGGAAAGGTATGTGTTTTTATAATAACATTATGATAATAGTATATTATGATAACTGTATGATAATGTGAAAATACTGATACTTATATGATATTTTGATGCTCATCTGATAATGTGATGCTCATCTGATAATATGATAATTGTATGATAATTGAATGATAACTGTATGATAACATTTTTGCATAAAACTGTTACTGTTTTAATATTACATATTTATTGTTAGCATTGCAATGATACCTCTATGATAATACTTAATTGTACTGTTATTTTTATGCTCTTTCATGAGTTGTGTTTTGCTGTTTTGTTAATGGCTTATATGTTCATGATAATGTTTTTAATTAATGAGAATATGATGATACTGTTATGATAATCTATTTTATTTATAATGATATAATCATTGTTTAATATAGGCTGATACTGTAGAAGAACTGATATATTCTTCTGACGGTGATTCTGAGGTAAATATTTTTATATATATTTTAATAATATGCATTATTCTAATTATTAATTTTATTAATTTTCGTTTTTGCAGACTGTTAATGAGAATAACAGTGGCTCATCGGAGGAAACTGTGAGTGATGATGATGTGAGTCATAAGGTCTTTAAGGAGAGTGCTGTGATTTTAAATAATGAAAATGTTGTACCTGTTTCTGAATCAGTTGGAGGAAAGGTATTTTTTTATTGTTGTTGATTTCTTTATAATTAACTGTACATTTTACTAATTAATCTTTTTCTGCTGTTAGATTGATGCTGAGGTAAATGTTGAGGAAGTGAAATCCTTGTCCAATGATAATCCTGAAATTGATGATTGTGGTGTAGAAGATGTGGCTGAAGATGTGGGAGAAGCTGTGGCAGAAGTTGATTCTATTGCTGATGATTCAGAGAGGAATTTTGATGTGGATGCTTTTTTTGATAGCAATCCTAGTCAGTGTACTGATAAATTTGATGTAGTTAAGGAGGCTGAGTTACCTGACATAACAGAAGAAGTTGAGGATGCTGATTTAGTTCAAAAAAGGGATGTAATTGGGGATGTTGAGAATGTAAATGTAGCTGATGATATTAATCAGGCTGAGAATTTTAATTCCGTTGAACCGTTGGAGCAGGTCGACAATGTCAATTTCGTTGAGCCGTTGGAGCAGGCTGAGAATGTTACTGCTGTTGAGCTGATGGTGCAGGATAAGAATATTAACGAAGCTCTGGATTCCGTTGCAACTGAGCAGTCTATTTGTGCTGATGGTGTTCCAGACAAGGAACAATTGAGTTTAAAAGAAAAGGAATCTGACTTGGAGGTATAAGCATACAAGTTTGTTAATTTTTTGCTCTCTTATTTTTTTATGATAATGTAATGATACTGTTCTTTTTTTTTATTTTTTGAGTTGTATGGCTACTTGTAAGTTAATTACATGATACTGTAATGATAATGTATTTTTTTTATACTGTTATGATAATGTAATTTTATTATTTTTTAATTGATACTGTATTGATAATATGGTGTTTATATGAGCTGATTTTTTACATTTATGTGATACTGTTATGATAATGATAATTACATGATAATGTCTTATTTTTTACATTTATGTGATACTGTTATGATAATGATAATTCTATGATAATATGTTTTGATACTGTTATGATAATGTAATTTTTTTATATATTGAGTGTGTCATGATAATTATATGATACTCTATGATACTATTATGATAATATGAAATGTTTTTGATTATTTTTTATGTAACAGAATGTTTGTAGTGCTGCTGGTGAAAAAACTGATATGCACAAACAAATTGAAGTTGAACTTGAGATGCTTGGTGAAGTCTGTAGTGATGAGTTTATGACACCTCCTGTTTAGCAATCAGATTTAGATGTTGCAAAGACAACTTTAGAGAAGAAAGTGGATGATAATTCTGATACTGAGATGGATGGTCTTGCTGCTTGTGAGCAACAAGTATCTTCTATTGTGGCATCTTTGTCTACCTGGATTTCGAATGAGGTATTTATTAAATTTAGGTTTTGTTTATTTTTCAATTATTTATGCAAGATAAGTTAACTGAACCTTCTGTTTTATGAAATAAGGTTCCTAAAAAAACAGTTATAAAAGAAGAGAATGTCATTGCTGAACAAGATATACCAGTTAAAACAGTTACTGCTCCTCCAAGAAGGAGATTGAAAGTAATGTTTTTAAATTTATTTTATTTTTAATTAGATGTAATATTTTTTGATATTGTAATGATAATGAAATGTTTTGTTTTCGTATTGTAACAGCTTCCCACAAGGAAAGTTAGTGAAAATTTGAAAAAGGAGACAACGTTGACAAATGTAAAAAGTTGGGCAATTCCATCTTTTGCTTTACTAGAAAAAGTTCGAAACTTAGACAAACCTGAAAAGGTTAAATCAGTTGGTTTGGTGTTTGTAAATCGCAATCTGTTGCTCCTAGAAAGTGTGTCTGATATGTGTAATCAAGCATGGCTTTCTGAATTTAATGATTGGATTTGTGTTGGCACATACAAGAGAAAAACAGAGCAGTAAGCTTTCTGTCATTTTCTTATTTTAATATGTATATTTTTTTTATCTTGTTGTAACACAATTTTTTTGAATTTTTGTAGCCATGAAATTTATTATCCAAACTATAAAATTTTAAAACCAGTTACAAGGCTTGGCGGAGAGGAAATTCGTGTGAAAGATTTCTTTTTCAAGCTTCATACACCTGGAGCTTATTTGGATTCAAGTGTAAGTGTATCATTATATTGTTTATATAATTATATGATTGATTGATAACAATATGATAATATAGATTGATAACATTATGATAATCACTGGTGATGAAAACAGTGGATAAAATAATGAGATAATGTTTTCTGATAACATTATGATAATCTAATTATAACATTATGATAATATGTGTTTTTATGATCATAAATGTTTTTATGATACTTCTATTATGTCTTCTTACTTTTGGTTTGTTTTATTATTTTATTTTCAGCATATTGACTGCCTGTTTGCATATTTGAGGAAGAAGTGTTTGTTTCTGAACAATGGTTACAGTACATGTGCAAATTTCTTTGACCAGTATGTGCAGAATGGGTATTTAATCTATAAGGAGGTTGGCAGTGTGACTGAAATACCGCAGTTCTCTGAATTGTATAATTTCATTGTTGGTGAAGATGGTGTTTATAAGAGGGCTTGGGGAGATGTGAAGAATGTACTGTTCCCAGTTCATCTTAAAGTTGATGGTGAAAATCAGGATCATTGGATTCTTGCTAAGCTCAGTTTTGAATATAGGACTTTTTTTATCTACAACTCTCGCAGGAGTGAGCTCTATGACAAGCATACTGCTATTGCTATGAATGCATATGCAACATTGATCCCATTGCTATTGGATACTGTTGGATTTTATGATCGAAGGGACATCGACTTCAAATCTGTTTATTATATGGGCAAGAAAAACACTGATCCATTCGTTGTAGCTTATGTTAACAACCTTCCTGTTCAAGAGGATGCGTAAGTCTCTATCTTTTGGTCTTTTTATATTTTTTGAAATAGTGATTTAATGAGATAGTTTCATAATTATTATACCACAATGCAGAGATTGTGGCGTTTACGTTGCAGATTTTGCTGAATACTTGATAGAAGGGAAGGCTATTCCGAGACAAATCAGTTGTAGTGTTGTTCGTGAGCGATATGCAGCAAATCTGTACATTTATGGAAGGTGGAAGATCAAGAGTGGATATATATCAAATGAATGTTAATGTTTTAGTTTTTGGTTTAGGTGTTTCATTTTGTTATTCTGTAAAAAAAAAATGGTTGTGTAGATTTTTTTTTACTGTTAATGACTTTTATTATGATGTAATGACAATTGTTTGATCAGTTTTATGATAATGAGATGATAAGTTTGTGATACATAAATGATGATAAACTGTTTGTTCATTATCAGATGTTTGGTTTACTGTGACTCATATGATAATTGTATGTTACTGTTATCAAATTTATGATTATCTGATTTTATATATTTTAATGATTATCATATGTTTAATATTTAGATGATTTTTATATATTTTAATGATTAACATATGATAATATTTTATAATATTTGTATATGGTTGATAATAAGATGATAATGTAATGATAATATTATGATAATAACATTCATAAATGATAATAAACTGTTGTCCATTTATCAGATGTTTGGTTTACTGTGACTCATATGATAATTATATGTTACTGTTATCAAGTTTATGATTATCTGATTTTATATATTTTAATGATTATCATATGTTTAATACTTAGATGATAAACATATGATAATATTTTATCATAATGATATATGGTTGATAATAAGATGATAATGTAATGATAATATTATGATAATAACATGATATTACTCCATCAGATATTGAATGATATTTTTTTATTTATTGAAAAATAGTACCATTGAAAATCTCAAATCACAGTTTTCTATCTGTTTTTTGGAATATTTTTACAAGTTTTACGATTATGTCCATAATATCCACATCTGCTGCACTTGTTTTGATTCTTTTGTTCTTCTGCTCCTTTTATTCTTCTCTTTTTTGGTCTTCCTGGCTTAGTTCTCCCTATAGGAGGTAAGACAATGATATCCTCAACCGCTGCAGTGACTTCCCATGTTTCTTCTTTAGGAACTGGGTATACAGTTTGTGCATATGTAGCAAGCATTGCTTCATTTGTGAAGTACTTTGAGCAATATTCAGTTGGGTCTTGATGTTTGTAGTTTAATACAGCAGCAGCATGTTTACATGGGATCATTTCTTCTTGATATCTGTTGCATGTACAAGATTTTTCCTTGATGTTAACAGTAGAGGTATCACCATTTTCAGTAACAGTGTATATGTCATCATTAGATGGCTCTACCTGATATACATGTGATAATGTCAAAAATATTAAAAGATAATAGCATATGATAATAGAATGATAATAAACTGATAATAGCATATGATAATAGAATGATAATAAACTGATAATAGCATGATAAGATGAAAATATTTCTAACTGTGATAAGAATGAATCCGTACCTCTATTTTGAGTGAATTTAAATAGTTTTGCCTTAGGACATCATCATATTTTGACGACAATTTTGTAAAGGTTCCTTTAGCAATATTTCTGTTCTTGTAGCTCCACCTTTGAATCAAATTTCTCAAGTATTCCATAAGCATCGTAACTGGTAATTCTCGTGCTCTATTTACTGCTGCATTAAATGACTCATCAGTTGTTAGCAAAAATACTAACTTGTAATAATCCGGAAGTACGGAATCGATCCCACGAAGACAAGAGGTTTAAAGTGAACGAACACGGATTTTAAAATTCAATTTGGAAAGCAACAAGTAAATTGATTTGAAGTAATAACTACGGGACTTTAAAATCAATAAAATCAACAATTAACTACTAAGCAAGCAATTAAATCGTTACTTAAATTAAACAATTAACTAGACAATCGCTAATTAACACAAGATTTAATCAATAGAGAGAAACGCTTAGAGGTTGCTAATTAGGGTTGAAACGTTCTAGCTAACCGGGGTTGATTTAGTATTTGGTTCGGGTCAAGTTTTTCTAAAATGCCTAATCCGCTCTCTCGAGTCCGCAATTAGAGCTAATTGTAATTTAATTAATACACTGAAATCTAAATCGCTCTCGCGTAATTAGATTTCGATTATATCAATTGAACCCAATCGCGAAGCTAACCTATAACCAATTAAGTCCTAAACCGCTCTCGCGTGATTAAGCCCTAATTAAATGATTTGCTAATTCCGGGTTATTAAATGACTCTCGCCTAATTAATTACCCTTTTGACCTAGGATTAGGAGATCAATCTATCCTAGGCATAAAGCACACAAATCACTACAAACCCTTATACCCAAACAAACCCTAATCAACTAATCACAATCAACCTTCATTAACAACCCCTAAACAAAGGGTTTAGCTACTAATCACAAACATATTAACAATAACTAATAAGTAAGAAATAAGAATAAACATAGTGTAGAGATTAATTACCTTGTAATAATTGAAGACCCAAAGCATAAAAGAGATAATGAAGAACAATAATAAGGAACCAATAATCTTCTATTAATAATAATAATCTTCAATCCATAACAAAAAACTCAAAATATCACTAAGAACAAGTGTAATTCAAAAAGCTGAGAATAGTAAGTGAAATGGGGGCTACAAATCTAAAATTGAGTGCATAACCCTAAAAATAGAAAAGAAGGGATCCTTTTATAGTTTAAGGATAAAAAGGGAATAAAAATACACTATATGACAAGTCTAAATGAGGTAGCCAATCAAAATAGATCACAAAATTGTCCACATGTGCCTTTTTAGCTCCAAATCACGTATCTTCATTAATGAGCTGTTTCTATCGAAATGAAATGGTTTCTATAGAAACAGGCTTAAGTGAAAAGCTCACTGGATGCATTTCTGACATGGTTTCTGAGGAGATCTCGATAGAAACCAATCTGTCTCGATCGAGACAGACGTTTCTGAGGAGGTTTCTGAGGAAGTTTCGATAGAAACAAGCTCTGACTTGATCACTTCTGCTTCCTCTAGTCTTGATTGCTCCAATTACGCTCCAAATTGCCCGATTCTCGTCAATATGTACCTAAAACACTTCGACATGAAAATGAGCAATAAAACCACTTAAATGGACACTAATCATGGCATAATTACATCAAAATAGACCCACATAATAGGTGTAATTCTACACCTATCAAACCTCCTCACACTTACCCTTTGCTCGTCCCGAGCAAGAATTGAATCTCGCTTAGATACACATGCTAGCAAACTGAATCGCTGAAACACAAACCGCATTTAAATTCATAAGTCATAAAGAGATGAATGCTTCCTTCCAAGTATAGCAACCGCTAAAGATGCACACTAGTGAAAACTCAATTGCACCATCATAATTTAGAGCACTCAATAACTCAATCACATAGAGTCACATTATCACTTGCGGGACATGTCAAATAAGTATGAGTTTTCACAAAGGCAATTCAAAGTAAATTTGTGCTAAAATTAACCAAAAGGCATGAATCCTCACAAGTTTACACTCCGACGCTCAACGTGTTTAGGGTAGTGCAAAACAAATTTAAAGCTCACAAAGCACACATAAATTCACCATAGGCTTGACTATAATCCGGGACTCCACCACTTAGTTCGGTAATCAACACAAGTCAAATGGACTTAAAATGGGTTGTAATGGGGTTGAGGTGTAGGGTAGGTTTAAAAGGGTAAAATTTGGCTAAACAAATAACTTGATGGCTAAAAACAAAACAAAACTCAAAGAACCAACTTGGAAATTACAAACACAAAACGAACAATTTCTTCATTTCTTGCCTCTTTTTATTCTTTTGCATTCATTTTTCTTCTTTTTCTCTCTTATTTTTTTTTATATGCATTTTCTTTTCCTTTTCTCAACCAATTTTATTCTTTCTTTGTTTGATTTTCTTTCTTTTTCTATAAGACATTTGTTCGCTATTTTTTTTTCTTTTTCATCAAGTTGTGATAAATTGTTTCTAAAAATTAAGCCAATCAAGTTAAATGAGGTGTTTTAAAGAGGTAAATGTTGAAAAGTTTAAATGTGTGAATTTTGGGGTTAAAATCAAGGGAAAGGTTTAGGCTCAAATTTGTGCAACTAATGGAAAAATGGGGTAGTCTTTTAAGTGGTTTTAAGAAAAATGTGTAGTCCTAATGCCATTCTCATTTTTGTGCCAAAAACTCAACAATGTGATTTTGAACGGATACAAATCAAGTTCTAGGAATTAAATGCACACAAGATTCTCACAACAAAAACATTAGGCTCAAATTTTCATCAAAAAGTTGTGTAATGCCAAAAGTTTAATTTCCGCACAAGTAAGCCAATCATGCCTAAAATCAACTCAACCATTAAATTTTTTAAAACAACATCTCATGAATCCGCATCAAAGTAACTACTATGCAACCACAATCTCAAACTCTATTTAATTATAATCATGCAATTAACATTTCACTATGTGAGCATCATCAACTATTGCTATTTCAAAGAAGTTGCATTTCAATCCATTTATGAGTCGGAATATCAAACATGAAAGGTGTTTCAAACAACAAAAGATCACTAGCAAATTTTAACAATATCAAGCTCAAGGCTAAGTGATACAAGGCATCCCCACACCAAAATAGCACTAAAAACAAAAACATAAAACCTAACTAATCAAACACACCAAAAACATAAAAGATAACAAACATCCTAAACACACATCCTAACAAAAGCTAATCACTAACGAAACAATTTTACTAACCCCCTCCTCACACTATTTCATGCTATGTCCACATTGCAATGAAATAAATAAAAGGAAAATTGCATAAGTTAGGGATTAGAAAACAAATCTCGCTAGTCAAAAACTGGGGGTTCCGGTGATGGCTCGAATGACGGGTACCGCTTGTCTCCTGAGCTTCCGATAGATTGTCGGAAATGATGATCGGAAGAGGCTTGTTTTCTCCAACGAAGGCGTACCGGAGGTGTGGTGGCAATGGCTTCATTTCCACAATTGGTGGCACAACGGAGGAGGGAGGAGTGATTCCCTCATTCTTAGTTAAATTCTCTTGTTCCGGCTCATCTTCATCAGAATACTCATCATTGAGCTCATCGGAATAGAAAGTAACCTTTGAAAGTTGAGAAAAAAACAGTGTTGGATTTCAGTTTGCCTGTTTCTATCGAGATCTCCTCAGAAACCTCCTCAGAAACGTCTGTCTCGATCGAGACAGGTCTGTTTCGATAGAAACAGGCATTTTTCATTTCTGCACTGTTTGTTTTCTGGTTCACTGTTTCTAAGGGACCAAAACCATTTCGAAAGAAACAAGCTTCTGAGAATTTCTGCTGTACCAAACTCCAATTTTTTCTACACACCACCAAAAATAACACCCCGACATCACACGGAATAAAAAATAATAAAGTTTAAACTCAACAAAATAAGAAATAAAGCAAAATAACACAAAGATCACACAAACAACGAAATGACACAAAATAACACAAATGCAAAACATAACAAACAAAGTAAAAATATCGAACCTCTCGGGATTGCCTCTCGAGTGCGCTTGTTTAAAGTCGAAAGCTCGACCGTCGATCCTCAAAATCATGGAGGATCAAAAAGAGCGAATTGCTCACGGCTCTCATTCCTCAACACTCTTGGATATGGTTTGCACCATTGTTCAAGCACCTTAAAAACATCTCCATTGGCCCCCTCCAACTCAATCAAATCATCCTCCGATTTGCGCCGTGTTTTAAACGGTCGACTCCACTGAGAAATCAACTTCCCCACATGTGAATGCTCTTGGGAGGTTCGAACTTGGACGTACTCACCAAGAGTAGCAACTTCCGTGCACATTTATCTCTTGCTTGCGGTTGCTATGCCGTTGAGCTTCAACTTCCATGATGCCCAATGTCTTGGTTTTCCCTTACGTGGCTTGACATGAGGTGTCATCTTGATTTTTGCACACACAATTTTGGGTTCTTTCTTATGAACCTCCTTCATAGGCACATGCAATGTGGGTTCAATAGCATCAATCTTCATACATTTCTCCTCCTCACACTTGCTTTTTCCATGCCTCATGTCAAATTCTATGCTCTCATCATTCATTCTCAATGTTATCTTTCCCGCATTAACATCAACCAATGCTCGCCCCGTATTGAGAAAAGGGCGCCCAAGAATCATGGGGCAATCTTTGTCGACCGCATAATCAAGCACAACAAAGTCCACCGGAAAGATGAATTTATCGACCTTCACGAGAACATCTTCAACAATCCCATACGGCCTCTTCAATGAGTGATCCGCTAGTTGGAGTACCATCGAGGTGCTCTTCACGGTTTGATCTCCACATAATGCCCTGAAAAGAGTTAAAGGCATAAGATTAATGCTAGCACTAAGATCACATAAGCAATTTATTGAACTCATAGTGCCAATAGTGCAAGGTATAGAGAAACTCCCTGGGTCCTTCAACTTAGCCGGTAGATCATTCAAAATGATTGAGCTACACACTTCCGGAATGGGAACCGTTGCACCACTATCCCAACTCCGTTTGTTGGTAATGATGTCCTTCAAGAACTTGGCATATTGCGGCATCTCTCGGAGTGCATCCGCCAAGCTAAGATTAATTTGCAATTTCTTGAAAATCTCAAGGAACTTATGAAATTTTTCGTTCCCTTGAGCTTTCCTTAACCGGCTTGGAAACGGAACCGGTGGTACAAACGGTGGTGGCGGTGGCGGTCTCACATAAGGCTCTTCAACCTCAATAGCCACCTCCTCACAAACAATAGGTGGCTCTTGACTAGAGCTAGCAACATCAATCACCACTTGAGGCTCATCTTCCTCAACCACATGCTTCTTACCATTAGCTTTTTCCAAGTTTCGCCCACT
Source organism: Mercurialis annua (assembly GCF_937616625.2). Taxonomy (NCBI): domain Eukaryota; kingdom Viridiplantae; phylum Streptophyta; class Magnoliopsida; order Malpighiales; family Euphorbiaceae; genus Mercurialis; species Mercurialis annua. Next base: position 7,720,793 of record NC_065570.1, on the reverse strand, counting down.
CCGAAGCTCTATTGCTTTTAGGTGCTCCCTTGGGTTATTCTCCGTAGTAGAGGGCAATCCCCCTTGTGGTCTACCTTGAAGTGAGATAGCCATTTGAGAAATTTGGGTCTCCAAATGATGAATAGTGGAAGCTTGGTTCTTCTCCCTTTGCTCCATCTTTTCCAATTTCTCAAGTACCTTGGCAAGCACGTTTCCCTCATCCGTGTTCCGTGGTTGTTGGAAACCCGGAGGGTGTTGGGGTCTTCCACTATAATTGTTTCCATGGTTCGGGTTTCCTTGATAGTGACCTTGTTGTTGTGGAGGCCTATTGTTGCTTTGGAAGCTTGGACCCGCTTGATTAGACCCTTGAGCATTGCCTTGCCCCTCTTGATTCCTCCACCCGAAATTTGGATGATTCCTCCATCCGGGGTTGTAGGTGTTGGAATAAGGATCATTAGCTTGCCTTTGCCCCCCAATGTAATTCACTTGCTCACTCAAGGCTTGACCCGTAACTAGGCACTCTCCTCCCGAATGGCCAAAATCACCACAAAACTCACAACCGACTTGAACATAAGCCACCGGAGCATTTCTTTGCATAGGAGCGACTTGTTTCTTGAGAGCATCCACTTGAGCTTGAAGCGAAGCATTTGTGGCTTTTATGGACTCCATCTCCCTCACTTGATCAAGAGTCATGAGTGACTTTTGATTTGGTGGCGCTCTTCTCTCCATAGGACCCCAAGTACTACTAACCACGGCTAATTTTTCCACTAATTCAAGAGCTTCTTCATAAGTCTTTTGCATAAGCGAACCGCCCGAAGCCGCATCAATAGTAGCTCGGGTAGTGACATTTGTCCCATCATAGAATATTTGTATAACATGCTCTCTATTGAGCCGATGATGAGGCACACTCCGTTGTAAATCCTTGAACCGCTCCCACGCCTCATGAAGTGATTCTCCTTCAAATTGGACAAACTCAAGTATGTCTTTAGTCAACTTTGTAGTCTTGCCATGAGGGAAATATTTGTTGAGAAAAGCTTGAGCCAACTCTCTCCAATTGTGAATAGACTCATTTGGTAGAGAATGTAACCAAATGCTAGCTTTGTCCCTCAAAGAGAAGGGGAACATCCGAAGCTTAATTTGGTCCGCCGTTATCCCATGAAGCTTGAATGTGTTTAGAACACCCAAAAACTTGGCGATATGCTCATTCGGATCCTCGTGACTCAACCCAAAGAAGGCACAACGATTTTCCAAAAGTTGAATGGTACTCGGCTTGATCTCAAAAGTTGCCGCTTGAACCGGCATTGTAAAGCATCCAAAAGTGGCATTATCCACATCCGGCAAGAAAAACTCGCCCAAAGTTTGTCTTTGTTGGTTTTGCACTTGTGCGTGCACTTGGGGTCGATCATCCCTTGGGCGGTCTTGTTGCCTTGGTCGGTTCACATTCCCTAATGGAGGAGCGGGTGGATATTGTTGTTCCCCTCCATCCATTAAAGGATTCAACCTTTCCTCTTCATCATAATTGTTTCCCTCGTTATTCATAACTTCGGGTATACGGGCTCTTCTTCTTACACCTCTTTCGTAGTTACCGAGGTTATCTTGGAACGGTTCTAGTGGTAGATTGGCTCGTCGCGTATTGTGCATACACGAAAATCAAAATCCCTACACAAACAAAAACAAGAAAACCGAGTGTAAACCACGAAAGACAAATAATAAACAATAAAACCAAAAACAGAAAATAACGCTAACTCGGCCGAATTTCAAAATACTTTCAATCAATTAAACGCAACCTTGTCCCCGGCGACGGCGCCAAAAACTTGTTAGCAAAAATACTAACTTGTAATAATCCGGAAGTACGGAATCGATCCCACGAAGACAAGAGGTTTAAAGTGAACGAACACGGATTTTAAAATTCAATTCGGAAAGCAACAAGTAAATTGATTTGAAGTAATAACTACGGGACTTTAAAATCAATAAAATCAACAATTAACTACTAAGCAAGCAATTAAATCGTTACTTTAATTAAACAATTAACTAGGCAATCGCTAATTAACACAAGATTTAATCAATAGAGAGAAACGCTTAGAGGTTGCTAATTAGGGTTGAAACGTTCTAGCTAACCGGGGTTGATTTAGTATTTGGTTCGGGTCAAGTTTTTCTAAAATGCCTAATCCGCTCTCTCGAGTCCGCAATTAGAGCTAATTGTAATTTAATTAATACACCGAAATCTAAATCGCTCTCGCGTAATTAGATTTCGATTATATCAATTGAACCCAATCGCGAAGCTAACCTATAACCAATTAAGTCCTAAACCGCTCTCGCGTGATTAAGCCCTAATTAAATGATTTGCTAATTCCGGGTTATTAAATGACTCTCGCCTAATTAATTACCCTTTTGACCTAGGATTAGGAGATCAATCTATCCTAGGCATAAAGCACACAAATCACTACAAACCCTTATACCCAAACAAACCCTAATCAACTAATCACAATCAACCTTCATTAACAACCCCTAAACAAAGGGTTTAGCTACTAATCACAAACATATTAACAATAACTAATAAGTAAGAAATAAGAATAAACATAGTGTAGAGATTAATTACCTTGTAATAATTGAAGACCCAAAGCATAAAAGAGATAATGAAGAACAATAATAAGGAACCAATAATCTTCAATCCATAACAAAAAACTCAAAATATCACTAAGAATAAGTGTAATTCAAAAAGCTGAGAATAGTAAGTGAAATGGGGGCTACAAATCTAAAATTGAGTGCATAACCCTAAAAATAGAAAAGAAGGGATCCTTTTATAGTTTAAGGATAAAAAGGGAATAAAAATACACTATATGACAAGTCTAAATGAGGTAGCCAATCAAAATAGATCACAAAATTGTCCACATGTGCCTTTTTAGCTCCAAATCACGTATCTTCATTAATGAGCTGTTTCTATCGAAATGAAATGGTTTCTATAGAAACAGGCTTAAGTGAAAAGCTCACTGGATGCATTTCTGACATGGTTTCTGAGGAGATCTCGATAGAAACCAATCTGTCTCGATCGAGACAGACGTTTCTGAGGAGGTTTCTGAGGAAGTTTCGATAGAAACAAGCTCTGACTTGATCACTTCTGCTTCCTCTAGTCTTGATTGCTCCAATTACGCTCCAAATTGCCCGATTCTCGTCAATATGTACCTAAAACACTTCGACATGAAAATGAGCAATAAAACCACTTAAATGGACACTAATCATGGCATAATTACATCAAAATAGACCCACATAATAGGTGTAATTCTACACCTATCAGCAGTATTTGAAGTCATTATGTTGTATCTTTTGTTCACAGAATGTGAAACTGCCCACCTTTCAAAACCTGCATCTTTGAGATAAGCTGTAACTCTTGGATTTACGTTGCTCATTTCTGCCATATGAATATTGAATTCTTCCTTTGTATAAGCTCTTGTTGCTGCTTTGAACAGGTCTTTAATTGTCTTCTGATCCTTTTTAAATCTGCTTTTCACGTTACTTAGTAAATGATATAAGCAAATATCATGTTGAACTTCTCCAGCAAAAACACTTTCTATTGCATTTTTAATACTCATATGTCTGTCTGAAATTATACACATTCCTTCCCTTACACCAAAAACAGTTTTGATTTGTCTAAAAAACCAATTCCAAGATGCATCATTTTCTGAATCTGTTATTGAAAAGGCAAGAGGGAAGATTTTTCCTGTAAAATAAGAAGCAAAATAAAATAATGATATTACGATGATACTGTAATGATATTATAATGATACTGTAATGATAATACGATGATATCGTGATGATAATGATATTAATCATACCTGCTGCATCAAGAGTTGAAGCTGAAAACAGAGAACCTCCAAATGGTCCTTTCAAAAATGTAGCATCAACAACCATAATAGGCATACAGTGACTCCATCCACTTATTGATGCATTAAGTGACATGAATGCATAAAGAAAAGTATGATCCACATTTCTTTGTAAGCTTACAACTGATCCTGGATTTGTTTGCTTCACCATGTGAAGATATCTCGGTAGTAGACCAAATGAATTTTCTGGTTTCCCTCTTAAAAGCTCTAGTGCAATTTCTCGACATTTCCAAGCTTTCCAGTAATCCAATTTAATGCTATAATCATTTCTCATGTCTCTGATTATGTCATTAGGTGTGTAAATTGTCTTGATATCCAACAAGTTTGACTTTATTATTTTTGCTATGGTTTTTGAGCTGACAAACCTCAGGTCTCCCATTCTCATCTCCAAAGAACATGTATGATAATTGTTGAACTTACGCACTCGAAACATTTTTATATGACCAATTTTCGAGGCATAAAATTTCCAATCACAATGGTCATCTATGCATTTTAATCGGTACTGTCTTACGCATGATTTTTGGACCTGTAATTATTAATAATATACAGTATCAGTTTTTTGTGAAACTGTTATGATAATAAAATGTCAAAATCAGAATATTTGAAATGTACCTTGAACTGAAAGTGTTCTTTTAGTCCATATAGGCTCATCTCTGATATTAATGTTTCTTTATCTGTGAATATGCCTCCTTCTTCTATTTTCTGATTTGCTTGATTGGTTGCAACATGATCTTCATCAAAATCTGTTTCTGGAAGATTTTCTTGAAGTGTGCAGAGAAGGTTTGCATATTCAATCATATCCAAATTTGAATAAGACATTTATGTTTCTTTAGAGTTTTGTTCATCCAGTTGCGTTATATTGTCTTCATGAACAAGAAGTGAATTGTTTGCAGCTTCTGATGATGATGTTTCCAAAAAAGAAGCAGATTTATTCAATATGATGCAGATTGGATATCTTGTGAAGTTAAGTTCACTCTTCTTTAACTGTATATAGAATCTGAGACTTCTTTCATCTGCTATTTTGACTGGAGGATAATCATCACTGATTAGATATTGAATATCTAATTCAGTTTCAGTATCTTGAACTTGCAAACTTTGATATACTAATTCGATAAAACTATTGAATGTGCAGTTCATTTCCAATAAAATTCCTGTCATTTTGAAGTCAGTATACTTTCCATCTTCAGTCCATTGCCCATCATGTTGCATTAGTACTTGGATAAATTCCATCCTGAAAATGATAAACAGATGATTATCAGTTGAAATATTATCATATGTGTATCAGTTGATACATTATCATATGTGTATCACATTATTAAATAATCATAAGAGTATCACAGTATCATATGATAATCTGATGATAATGTATCATCTGATAATCAGACTGTCAGATACTTCTACGATAATCAGACTGTCAAATACTCGTATGATAATCAGACTGTATATGATAATCAGACTGTCAGATAGTCATATGATAATCAGACTGTCACATAGTCATATGATAATCAGACTGTCAGATCATCATATGATAATCATATGACATTATCATATGACACTCACAGCTTCAATATGACTATCTGATTATCATATGACTATCTGACAGTCTGATTATCATAACAGTATCTGACAGTCTGATAGATAGTCAGATACTCATATGATAACTGTCAGATAATCATATGATAATCAGACTATCAGATACTCATATGATAATCATATGACACTCTCAGCTTCAATATGACTATCTGATTATCATATGACTATCTGATAGTCTGATTATCATAACAGTATCTGACAGTCTGATAGATAGTCAGATACTCATATGATAATCAGTTTTGTCAGATACTCATATGATAATCAGACTGTCAGATACTCATATGATAATCAGTTTTGTCAGA